>NC_042963.1:51824625-51902125 GCF_901001165.1 Salmo trutta
ACAACTGCGACCTGGCCAAGATAAAGCAAAGCAGTGTGACACAGACAACAACACAGAGTTACACATGGAGTAAACAAACATACAGTCAATAACACAATAAACAAGTCAATGACACAGTAGAAAAAAAAGAACGTCTATATTTATATTCAGATTTTATTTCTTCCATCACATTCCCAGTGGGTCAGAAGTTTACGTACACTCAATTAGCATTTGGTAGCATTGCCTTTAAATTGTTTAACTTGGGTAAAATGTTTCGCATAGCCTTCCACAAGCTTCCCACAATAAGTTGGGTGAATTTTGGCCCCTTCCTCCTGACAGAGCTGGTGTAACTGAGTCAGGTTTGTAGGCCTCCTTGCTCGCACACACTTTTTCAGTTCTGCCCACAACATGTGAAGTGAAGTGCACCAGAGTTTCCTGCAGCAAAGCACCCCCACAACATGATGCTGCCACCCCCGTGCTTCACGGTTGGAATGGTGTTCTTCGGCATGCAAGCCTCCCCCTTTTTCCTCCAAACATAACGATGGTCATTATGGCCAAACAGTTCCATTTTTGTTTCATCAGACCAGAGGACATTGCTCCAAAAAGTATGATCTTTGTCCCCATGTGCAGTTGCAAGCCGTAGTCTGGCTTTTTTATGGCGGTTTTGTAGCAGTGGCTTCTTCCTTGCTGAGCGGCCTTTCAGGTTATGTCGATATACGACTCGTTTTACTGTGGATATAGATACTTTTCTACCTGTTTCCTCCAGCATCTTCACAAGGTCCTTTGCTGTTGTTCTGGGATTGATTTGCACTTTTCGCACCAAAGTACGTTCATCTCTAGGAGGCAGAACGCGTCTCCTTCCTGAGCAGCATGATGGCTACATGGTCCCATGGTGTTTATACTTGCGTACTATTGTTTGTACAGATGAACGTGGTACCTTTAGGCGTTTGGAAATTGCTCCCAAGGATGAACCAGACTTGTGGAGGTCTACAAAAAAAATTCTGAGGTCTTGGCTGATTTCTTTTGATTTTCCCTTGATGTCATGCAAAGAGGCACTGAGTTTGAAGGTAGGCCTTGAAATACATCCACAGGTACACCTCCAATTGACTCAAATTATGTCAATTAGCCTATCAGAAGCTTCTAAAGGCATGACATAATTTTCTGTAATTTTCCATGCTGTTTAAAGGCACAGTCTACTTAGTGTATGTTCATTTCTGACCCACTGGAATTGTGATTAAGTGAAATAATCTGTCTGTAAACAATTGTTGGAAAAAATGACTTGTGTCATGCAGAAAGTAGATGTCTTAACCGACTTGCCAAAACTATAGTTTGTTAACAAGAAATTTGTGGAGTGGTTGAAAAACGAGTTTTAATGACTCCAACCTTAGTGTATGTAAACTTCCGACTTCAACTGTATATGTAATGTAGTAGTGAAGCTTCTACCCTAATTCTCCCAACCAAGATTTAGAAACCCGTACTGGTTAGATCCAGAGGGAAGCCGTTAAGGAGAACATTGAGAACGTCTGGATGATTCCTTTGTGACGTCATATCATTCCAGAATGATGTGGCCTCTTGTCATGACTCATGACCAATGAATGAACAAAAGCAGTATGTCAGAGATTTGGCTATGTGTATTTTATTGATATGGGCATTACAGGAAGATGTCAAATATCTGACTTTTATTTTTATTCTTCAGAACACCCAGAGGCATTGGCCATGTTCCAGGTCACCTACATTGCAGTTGAGTTGCTCAGGTTGTTAGATTATTAAGTTGTATTGATGAGGGTTCCTGCAATATGAAATGCTACGTACTCATTTGCATAGAACAGATCCAATTGGTCATAGATGAGGAAGTAGTATATCTTTTTTTAAATTGCAGTATATCTATAACTGAACAATCTGATTATCTGTGCAACAGGACTGCACTGTAGGCGACCTGGAACATGGCCACTACCACCACATGGTGACAGTTTCGTCTTCTCCGCTCCTCTCTATTGCACCAAGCTTCCTGTGTCTGTCGTGAAGAGTATGTGAGCGGAGGTAAAATCTCACTGTCGAACCAGGCCAGATAGACTGAAGAGGTGTGAATTGCCGACAGTTATGTTTCTACTCTGCCATCCATTCTCATCCTACCTTCAGACAACCAGCTGGAAAACGGTTCCTTGTTTTGGATTGCTTTTATCATTGTGTTGGTTGCCTGCTCTGTATGGGAAAAGAGGAACATACAGTCACTGAACTCCTCGGTCCGTAATCGCGCCCAGTTCCTTATATCATTTCAGGAAATGAGTCCCTTCTGGGTAGTGTAACTTATAAAAAATAAACATTTTATTTCACCAAATTTTAACATTTTGTAATGAAGAGCACATGTTCAATTTAGGATTTTTTTAAATAATTATCTGAAAAAATACTTTTAGTGCTAAATAAAGTAACAGGGCTGATGATTTCAACTTAAATCAGCCATAAACCCCTGGTGACAGGGGGAAGGGTCTGCATCAAAACATATTGAATTGTTAAAACATTTGTAGCCTATCTATGGATAATGACAGGGTTGACGCGTTATGCTCGACCCGCTTAGTTTTCCACCACGAAACACCAGAGAAATGGAGGGTTGACCCTTAAAACGAATCACTAATCTCATTAAATAAATAATCATCTTCAGAAATGTATTGTCAAAGCAACAAAATAACTAGTACTTTACAACTTGATCCTAGACCAGCACTCCTACTCTGAGCTGCCTCATGATGCTGTAGCAGTGCTGATCTAGGATCAGTTTTACCTTTTCAGATAATATTCAATGAGATTACGTGGAGTGGGGTGGACGTGGTCCTAGATCAGCACTCCTGCTCTGAGACGCTTCGTGACTACGGGGCCCAGCTCTCCTAGTGAACACAGTATGGAGTCTACTGCGGTCTATTTAACAGTGTTACATACCGGATGTTTGGTATGATATTATTACTTTAACGTTATTTGTGGATAGTTAATATTAGTGTGGCATGTCGTAAGGGATGCCCTCCTTATATTTGAGATTTTTTTCAGGGAAAGAAAATTAAATTGAAGATGATATGTAAATGTCTGGTCTGTTAGGCTCCTGTTCCCTTACTTCCTGTAGTGTGAGTACACACACACACACACACACACACACACACACACACACACACACACACACGATACATTGGGTGGTTTAGACCTCTACTGTATAACTGTATATTATGAAGACCAGAAGGCAGCGTTACAACATTCAATGCTTCAGTTTTATTCAAAACAAGACTTTTCACCAATATAACATTATACAGAATATATACTGTATAGATCCGCTCCAGTACAAAACAAAGAACATTACAAAGTGTTACAAAGCTTTTTCATTGATTTTGGAATCCCGTCTTTATATATATATATTTTTTAATTTTTTGGGGAGGGGAAACACGTCAATAGTCTCACATTTTCAAAAGGCACAGCCGGTGCTATAGTGCATTCAATACAATTCAATATCATACAATGAAAACGACAATGTTTCACATTCTGTAATGATGATTACAAACACAATTATACTTCTAGAGATGGGGGGGTTGAAATGGATGGGGGGGAGTTGAGATGGATGAGGGGGGGAGAGATGAGTGGGGGGGTTGAGATTGATGGGGATGAGGTGGGGTTGAGATGGATGAGGGGAGGTGAGATGAGTGGGGGGGGTTGAGATGGATGGGGGGATAAATGGGGGAGGGGGGGGTTGAGATGGATGAGGGGGGGTGAGATGGTTGAGGGGGGGTGGGCTGAGATGGATGGGGGATGAGGGGGGGTTGAGATGGATGAGGGGGGAGTTGAGATGGATGAGGGGGGGTTGAGATGGATGGGGGATGAGGGGGGGTTGAGATGGATGAGGGGGGAGTTGAGATGGATGAGGGGGGGTTGAGATGGATGGGGGATGAGGGGGGGTTGAGATGGATGAGGGGGGAGAGATGAGTGGGGGGGTTGAGATGGATGGGGGATGAGGGGGGGTTTAGATGGATGAGGGGGGAGTTGAGATGGATGGGGGATGAGGGGGGGTTGAGATGGATGAGGGGGAGAGATGAGTGGGGGGGTTGAGATGGATGGGGGATGAGGGGGGGTTTAGATGGATGAGGGGGGAGTTGAGATGGATGAGGGGGGGTGAGATGAGGGGGGGATGAGGGGGGGTTGAGACTCCAAATCATAAGCAAATTTGGAAGAAAATCAAGTGAAGGCTGATGGGAATTCATGATGCAGGTGGCAGTTGGTCAAATGAGCTGGATTCGGTTTTGAGAGCCTGAATCATGACTTGTGATTGGCAGGGGACAGGAGCAGGGGTGAGGGGGACCCGTCCAAGTTTGGCAGGGGGAGGTGTCCATTCATTAGGCTGGGGAACTGTTGACAGAGAGAGAGAGGTGTGGAGGTTCAGCCAATGCTCCTGAACTTTCTAAATCTAGTGCTGGGCAATGAAGAAAGAAGAGGCCTACACACTGCATATAATGCTGTCCCACAGTGTTTCAATCTTTACAACAAATTCACAATGTTTCCAATTCACAGAAGCCTTGTCCAGGGGTGTATTCATTAGTCGGATTCTGTTGTAAAACGTTTTGTATGTTTCAAAACGTTTTGCAACGGAAACCATTTACTGTTTACTTTAGGAAGCAAACTGAAAGAAATGGGGAGGGACCAACCTGAAAACGTTTTAAGTTTGGAGTAAACGGTTCCCGTCGCAAAACGTGTTGCAAAACGTGTTGCAACCGCCAAAAGGTTTTGCAGCAGAATCTGACGAATGATTACACCCCAGGTCTCTGCTTCTATCACCAGAGGAACTGTAATCCTGGTTTCCTGTTGTTCTATGCACTGTGCTTCTTCCCTCCCTCCCTCCTCCTCTCCCTCCCTCCTGATCATTTCTCCCTCCCTAACTGGCTCTATAGAGGGTGAAGTGAATGAACTATGCATTGTACACAAAGAGGCTGCTTAGGTGTGTGATGCTGGGAGGGGAGGAGGAGGGCTGGATAGCTGCACAAATGAGGAACAGGTCTGTGTCCCACACTGCACCCTATTTCCTACATAATGCACTAGTCAAAAGTAGTGCACTATATAGAGGATAGGGTGCCATTTGGGATGCGGACCAGGATCAGCCCTCGCCGAAACCAGATCAGACCGGCTCGGCTCCCCTGGGCTCAAACAGGAAGTATTCACAGGATATCTATCCCTCTCTGCCTATGTTAACGCTGAAACTGGAGGTATACTGACTTCGAGACGAAAGAGCAAACACAGCCAGGTCGGTCTCTGTTATTGCAGTCAAACTCACTTCATTCACACACTGAGCGTATAGAACATCTAAAAAATGACCTGGAATGTAGAATTACAGGTAAGTGTACTTAAGATCAAAGTGATAGAGAGGGATGTGAAAAAAGTTGTACATTTTACCAGGGCAGGTCAGGAGGTTGGACAATGGAAGACATGGAGAGAAATGCTAAGATTGATTCTAGCTGACACACATTAGCATACATTTGAACGGTATGCTCATCGTTACAGCTGAGTGGAATTCAACAGTCTAAGAACTCCTTCCTCACCTGTCCATCCTCAGGGGGAAACAAACAAGATGTGGCGATCAACCCAACAATATCGAATCGAATACCTGGGATAGGATAAAGTAATCCTTCTAACCCCCCCCCCCCCCCCCCCCCCCCCCCAAAAAAAAAGATTTAGATGCACTATTGTAAAGTGGTTATTCCACTGGATATCATAAGGTGAATGCACCAATTTGTAAGTCGCTCTGGATAAGAGCATCTGCTAAATGACTTAAATGTAAATGAAATGTAAATGCAACAAACACTGTCCCTCTGCCTCCCTCCTCTCTCTCGCTCTCTCCATCCTTCTTTCTCTCCCTCCCTGAACTCCCTCCTCAACTACCCATCTTGGGGAGTAAACAAAAAAACACAGTCCATTCAGCACTTCTGTCTTTCACTCCCTCCCTCCAGGTTTTACCTGAAACAGTGATCCGTGTCCTTGTAGTCGGGCCGGGCTCAGAGGGGCTGCGGGACTTAGGCTGCTCCAAAAGTGAACGCCTGATAACAGAGAGCTGTGGCCCAGCAGCAGACCAGATGGAGTCTAGGGAGGGAAAATGAAAAGGGTAGAGAGAGAGAGTGGGGGGGGGGGGGGGCAGAGAGAGAAAGAGGGGGGTCAGAGAGAAAGATGGAGAGAGAGGGGGAGGGCAGAGAGAGTAAAGAGTATTTGAGTTTTGTATCTCAACTTGGTGTTCTTATGAACAACTCAAACAAAGTCTGGTTCCTCCTTTCCATACAAGGGTGAGGTAGGTTGGAGAGGTAGGGTGGTGAGGTAGGGTGGTTAGGTAGGGTGGTGAGGTAGGGTGGAGAGGTAGGTTGGAGAGGTAGGGTGGTTAGGTAGGTTGGAGAGGTAGGGTGGAGAGGTAGGTTGGAGAGGTAGGGTGGAGAGGTAGGGTGGTGAGGTAGGGTGGAGAGGTAGGTTGGAGAGGGTAGGGTGGAGAGGTAGGGTGGTGAGGTAGGGTGGAGAGGTAGGTTGGAGAGGTAGGGTGGTTAGGTAGGGTGGTGAGGTAGGGTGGAGAGGTAGGGTGGAGAGGTAGGGTGGTGAGGTAGGGTGGAGAGGTAGGTTGGAGAGGTAGGTTGGAGAGGTAGGGTGGAGAGGTAGGTTGGAGAGGTAGGGTGGTGAGGTAGGGTGGAGAGGTAGAGTGGAGAGGTAGGGTGGTGAGGTAGGTTGGAGAGGTAGGGTGGAGAGGTAGGGTGGAGAGGTAGGGTGGTGAGGTAGGGTGGAGAGGTAGGGTGGTGAGGTAGGGTGGAGAGGTAGGGTGGTGAGGTAGGGTGGAGAGGTAGGTTGGAGAGGTAGGGTGGTGAGGTAGGGTGGTGAGGTAGGGTGGAGAGGTAGGGTGGTGAGGTAGAGTGGTGAGGTAGGGTGGTGAGGTAGGGTGGAGAGGTAGAGTGGAGAGGTAGAGTGGAGAGGTAGAGTGGAGAGGTAGGGTGGTGAGGTAGGGTGGTGAAGTAGGGTGAATGTTGTTAAGGTTTCACTCCTAGGTAATCATATCCCGTTGAACACCTGTAGGGGCTAGAGAGCAACATGTGAAATGAATTTATCTCCCCCTCTGTCTCTCCCTTATCAACTCCAGATGGAGATGTAAGCCAGTGTTGTGGAGGGACCCAGCCCTGCATGACTGGTCTGCCTGCCTTTTCCTTCATATTAATGGAATGATTGGAGCATATGGTATCACTTAGCCTCCCCACCTCATACCATCTCTCCCTCTCTCCCTCTCCCTCTCTCATACCATCTCTCTCTCTCCTCTCCCTCTCTCTCCTCTCTCTCTCTCTCCCTCTCATACCACCTCTCTCTCTCCTCTCCCTCTCCCTCTCTCTCCTCTCTCCCTCTCCCTCTCTCATACCATCTCTCTCTCTCTCCTCTCTCTCTCCTCTCTCTCTCTCTCTCTCTCATACCATCTCTCTTTCGCTCTCTCTCTCATACCATCTCTCTCTCTCTCTCATACCATCTCTCTCTCTCTCATACCCTCTCTCTCTCTCTCTCTCTCTCTCTCTCTCTCTCTCTCTCTCTCTCTCTCTCTCTCATACCATCTCTCTTTCTCTCTCTCTCTCATACCATCTCTCTCTCTCATACCATCTCTCTCTCTCTCATACCATCTCTCTCTCTCTCTCATACCATCTCTCTCTCTCTCTCTCTCTCTCATACCCTCTCTCTCTCTCTCTCTCTCTCTCTCTCTCTCATACCATCTCTCTCTCTCTCTCATGCCATCTCTCTCTCTCATACCCTCTCTCTCTCTCTCATACCATCTCTCTCTCATACCCTCTCTCTCTCTCTCTCTCTCTCTCTCTCATACCATCTTTCTCTCTCTCTCTCTCATGCCATCTCTCTCTCATACCCTCTCTCTCTCTCTCATACCATCTCTCTCTCTCATACCCTCTCTCTCTCTCATACCATCTCTCTCTCTCATACCCCCCCCTCTCTCTCTCTCTCTCTCTGACTAGGACAGGATATGTGTAAATCTCTTGTTTTTCCTCTGGTCTTCCTTTGCACCGCTATAAACAGTGTTTCAGTTGTTGTTTCTGTATAATCTGTACCACTGTCCGTGGAGAAGTCTTCTTTCTGATGATGAAAATGTGGTTCAGCGAAGCCTCATGATTTTTTTACATGACAAAAAAACACACAAACTAAAATACACACTGGAAAATCTGTATTTGGATGTGAATTTTTGAATACTGCTTGAGTTTGGATCGTGTGCTCCGTAACATAGTATTGTAAAAAGACCCATATCATCTAGAAGACTGGGTCCGATGTGGCTGAGCGGTCTGGGCCTGCTGTAGCTGGGCTTTGGGGACACAGAAGTAATGGCCTGGAACTCTAGATAGACTCCAGCCTCCATCTCCCCCCGTAACCAGGCAGGCCTCAGTACAGATGGGAAGGAAAGAAAAATCACTCCAACACTATTCTCTATCTTAGAGAAGATTAACTAGCATCACTCACGAGTGAGATGTGAGTGGGCAAGTCTTCAACAGCAACCTAATATGGAGTGGAATCAGTTTACCTGACTTTATAATGTTGGAAATAGGGTTTATTAATGATGCTAGTGTTAAGTATTCCCTGGTGCTGTATCATGTCAAATAGCAGTATAGTTCACCATACCTGTGCAGTGAAGAAGGTGTGGGTGAGGGATCCAGACGGTAGAGCGGGGCTATTGAGGGCTATCGAGCCGATATCACTTCCTGTCAAGAGCAGGGAGGGGGCGGAGATCTCTAGGGCTTTGGGCTTATTGGTTTTGGGTGGGAGTCCATGACAACTGTCTCCATGACTACTACCACTAACCCTACTACCACCACTGGTCCTCTTCTCCGGAGGCTTCAGGGCCTGCTCTCTCTCTCTATGCCCAGAAGAGAGATTCAAAGGCTGGGCTCCCTGGTCAGAGTCCTCCCCCTCCTCCTCCTCTTCAGCCTCTGGGCTCCAGCATCCTCGGCCTGGCCCTGGCTGGGGGTTAGGGCTGTGGTGGGAGGAGGAGGGCGGAGAGTGGCGCTGGTGTTGGTGTTGGGTGTAATGGTGGAGAGGGGAGGGTTTGGATGGCCTGTGGGTGCTGAAGGATTGTGATGAAGGCTCAGGCTTGATGAGGGACAGTGAGGGGGGAGTCCTCTCGGTGGTACCCGTCCCAAATCGGATGACTCCGGAGCGGGCCTCGTCCTGCTGTCTCTCCCTCAGGGCCCGGAGCAACTCCTCTGAAGGAGAATGGAGGGCGTTGATGCTGAAGGAAGAGTAGAGGCCAGAGCAGAAGTACTTGTTATGACACGCAGCCTGCTGGGCCGCCGCAGCCGCCCCTAACACTGCCCCCAGGGCCCTCCTCTGCTGCTGCGCCTCCTCCTCCTCTTCCTCCTCCTCCTCTACATCCAGGTCCTGGATGTCCTGGTCCTCGTGGAGCGTAACCCGACCAGAAGCCAAGCCCATCTCTACTGCTGCTGGGTCCATCTTTAAGATTTCCGGGAATGAGACAAACTTGTAGACAAACTTCTGTCCGATCACCTTCTTGATAATGTTCTGGGGCACATACAACATCATATTGAGATTAGTGTGCAGGTTGAACCGAATTTTTTTTTTGTGAATTCCCTAATATTTTATTCATATATATAATTACAGACAAAAGATTGAATACACATTTATGAGCTGATAAGAAGACCACATACATTTTTATTTTCTATTGTCAATAAATAACAGAACTCTAAATTATCAGTGTTGACGCAACCATTTTGATTTCAACATTTCATTCATAGAAAAATGAATTGCTACCAAAGCCATCTAAAATGATAACAAAATGTCTGAAATTCTACAGTGTGTGGGTATGTGATGCATCATCGTCTCTGGGCTATGCTGTTTGTTAGGTGAAACAAGAGGAAGTGGAACTATCTGCCAGTGGGGATCTTCGGGTTGAAAAAGAAGAACAATAAACAGCATGAAGTTACCATGAAATGTCACATCGACCGAAATGTCAAATAAACAGTGCAGAAATAATTGTGGTTGGGAGTATTCTAATACAAGAGGGCTGTACCTTGAATGAAGTAACATCAAAACCAAATGTCAAACAAACAAGAGAGCTGTACCTTGAGTGAAGTGACATCAAAACCAAATGTCAAACAAACAAGAGGGCTGTACCTTGTCATAGTAGTATCTCAGAGCTCAGCTTGTCGTAGTTCATATTAGTCTCATTTATTTGTAGTAGCATGTCTGGGTGAGTAATTGTATGTTGTGGTAGTAGTGTTTAGTTTACTGTTTGTGTAGTGTAAATGTAGTACCTTGTCATAGTAGTATCTCAGAGCTCTGCTCAGCTTGTCATAGTTCATGTTGGTCTTGTTCTTGCGGAGCCCCCACAGCTTGGCCACCTCCTCTGACTTGAGCAGTTTAAACTCCCCTTCAGTGGACGTCCAGCAGATCAGGTGCTTGTGACTCTGGTCCAATAACAGCTGTAACAGGAACTGCCACAGCGTAATAGCACTGTCCATACCTAGAGGGTCATAGACCATTGATGGCATCAACATGGAACCAGTGCAGTGGTGTAAAGTACAGAAGTAAAAACAATTTAAAGTACTACTTAACTAGTTTATTTTTGTGTCTATACTTTACTATTTATATTTTTGAAAACTTTTACTTCACTAGATTCCTAAAGAAATTATCGTACTTTTTACTCCATATATTTTCCCCTGACACCCAGAAGTACTCGTTACATTTTGAATACTTAGTAGGACAGGAAAATGGTCTAATTCACACACTTATCAAGAGAACATCCCTGGTCATCCCTACTGCCTCTGATCTGGTGGTCTCACTAAACAGAGAACATCCCTGGTCATCCCTACTGCCTCTGATCTGATGGTCTCACTAAACAGAGAACATCCCTGGTCATCTCTACTGCCTCTGATCTGGAAGACTCACTAAACAGAGAACATCCCTGGTCATCCCTACTGCCTCTGATCTGGTGGTCTCACTAAACAGAGAACATCCCTGGTCATCTCTACTGCCTCTGATCTGGAGGACTCACTAAACAGAGAACATCCCTGGTCATCCCTACTGCCTCTGATCTGGCGGACTCACTAAACAGAGAACATCCCTGGTCGTCCCTACTGCCTCTGATCTGGAGGACTCACTAAACAGAGAACATCCCTGGTCGTCCCTACTGCCTCTGATCTGGAGGACTCACTAAACAGAGAACATCCCTGGTCGTCCCTACTGCCTCTGATCTGGAGGACTCACTAAACAGAGAACATCCCTGGTCGTCCCTACTGCCTCTGATCTGGAGGACTCACTAAACAGAGAACATCCCTGGTCGTCCCTACTGCCTCTGATTTGGAGGACTCACTAAACAGAGAACATCCCTGGTCGTCCCTACTGCCTCTGATCTGGTGGACTCACTAAACAGAGAACATCCCTGGTCGTCCCTACTGCCTCTGATCTGGTGGACTCACTAAACAGAGAACATCCCTGGCCATCCCTACTGCCTCTGATCTGGAGGACTCACTAAACAGAGAACATCCCTGGTCGTCCCTACTGCCTCTGATCTGGAGGACTCACTAAACAGAGAACATCCCTGGTCGTCCCTACTGCCTCTGATCTGGAGGACTCACTAAACAGAGAACATCCCTGGTCATCCCTACTGCCTTTGATCTGGAGGACTCACTAAACAGAGAACATCCCTGGTCATCCCTACTGCCTCTGATCTGGAGGACTCACTAAACAGAGAACATCCCTGGTCATCCCTACTGCCTCTGATCTGGCGGACTCACTAAACAGAGAACATCCCTGGTCATCCCTACTGCCTCTGATCTGGCGGACTCACTAAACAGAGAACATCCCTGGTCATCCCTACTGCCTCTGATCTGGAGGACTCACTAAACAGAGAACATCCCTGGTCATCCCTACTGCCTCTGATCTGGAGGACTCACTAAACAGAGAACATCCCTGGTCATCCCTACTGCCTCTGATCTGGAGGACTCACTAAACAGAGAACATCCCTGGTCATCCCTACTGCCTCTGATCTGGCGGACTCACTAAACAGAGAACATCCCTGGTCATCCCTACTGCCTCTGATCTGGAGGACTCACTAAACAGAGAACATCCCTGGTCATCCCTACTGCCTCTGATCTGGAGGACTCACTAACAGAGAACATCCCTGGTCATCCCTACTGCCTCTGATCTGGAGGACTCACTAAACAGAGAACATCCCTGGTCATCCCTACTGCCTCTGATCTGGAGGACTCACTAAACAGAGAACATCCCTGGTCATCCCTACTGCCTCTGATCTGGAGGACTCACTAAACAGAGAACATCCCTGGTCATCCCTACTGCCTCTGATCTGGAGGACTCACTAAACAGAGAAATCCCTGGTCATCTCTACTGCCTCTGATCTGGAGGACTCACTAAACAGAGAACATCCCTGGTCATCCCTACTGCCTCTGATCTGGAGGACTCACTAAACAGAGAACATCCCTGGTCATCCCTACTGCCTCTGATCTGGAGGACTCACTAAACAGAGAAATCCCTGGTCATCTCTACTGCCTCTGATCTGGAGGACTCACTAAACAGAGAACATCCCTGGTCATCCCTACTGCCTCTGATCTGGCGGACTCAGTAAACAGAGAACATCCCTGGTCATCCCTACTGCCTCTGATCTGGCGGACTCACTAAACAGAGAACATCCCTGGTCATCCCTACTGCCTCTGATCTGTCAGACTCACTGAACACAAATATTTTGTTTATAAATGATACCTGGGTGTGCCGCTGGCTATCCATAAATAAAATTAAAAAACAAGAAAATCGTGCCATCTGGTTTGCTTAATATAAGGAATTTGAAATGATTTATACTTTAATATTTGAGCAATTACATTTACTTTTAATAATTAAGTATATTTAAAACCAAATACCTTTGAACTTTTACTCAAGTAGTATTTTACTGGGTGACTTTCACTTTTACTTGAGTTATTTTCTATTACGGTATCTTCACTTTTACTCTAGTGTGAAAATTGGGCACTTTTTCCACCACTGAACCAGGGTTGTTGTACTGTCCAGGAGCAGGCTGGAGGATGGACAACAGGCCAGCCGCCGGAGGGTGGCCCTGGGCTGTTCCTAGCCTGTTGCTGTAGTAGCTGTAGTAGCCTCCACTGTGATGTGTGAAGACGAGTCACAGTGTGAAATAGAACAGTGCAGACTAGTATGTGTAATGTAAAGTAACAGAGGAGATGGGGGGGGGGGGGGGGGGGTAAAGTAGGAACAACAGCTCAAGCCAGAAGTATGCTGCGGTCCAACCTGGCTGAGGCTACAGGAAGTATGACGAGCCGAGAGAGAGAGCGAGAGAGGGGAAGACGGGGAGGAGCGACCAGGGTGGGTTTTGTCCTTTAATGGAGGAATGTGCAGTCCTATGAGTTCCTGTCTGCCTGGTTAATCACAGTCTACACGCTAGCACACAGGCTGACTAGTCTTGTCTAAAGTAGTACACTTCATAGGGAATAGTCTTGTCTAAAGTAGTGCACTTCATAGGGAATAACCTGGGAAACTGTTCTCTGGTTCTGGTTTAATATGAGACACTCGGACAAACTCAATGATCGGTGTTCTGATGAGGAAAGTGAAATATTATTGACCCTGATCAATGAATGCATTATCAAACCTACACAAACCACGTACACACACACACACACACACACACACACACACACACACACACACACACACACACACACACACGGACACACGCTTACGTAGTACACACACACACACACGTACACACCTAGACACATACACACAAACATACACACACATCGTCAGAACACATTTCCGGCACAAAGTATCCCTAGAGTTTTCTATCTGCTAATGTCAAACCACAAAACTGTCAAAGTCAGGACTTCCTCCTATTCTCCTGTCAAGGACACATTGGTAGGGAGAGGGGGGATCCAACACTATGGGGCGCATTTCCCCAATCCTGTCCCACTTCCGACTCGCTGCCTGCCTGGGTCATGGGATCAAGTGAAACTGTCCCTCTCACACTCCACCCCTTGGACATATACTGGGACAAATGACTGCTTTGAGAGGGCATTCTATGTTTAGGGTTCCTAGTGGCCGGGGGACTTTAATGCAGGGAAACTTAAATCAGCTTTACGTAATTTCTATCAGCATGTTAAATGTGCAACCAGAAGGAAAACAAATTCTACAACACCTTTACTCCACACACAGAGACGCGTACAAAGCTCCCCCTCACCCTCCATTTGGCAAATCTGACCACAATTCTATCCTCCTGATTCCTGCTTACAAGCAAAAATTAAAGCAGGAAGCACCAGTGACTCGGTCTATAAAAAAAAGTGGTCAGAAGAAGCAGATGCAAAACTACAGGACTGTTTTGCTAGCACAGACTGGAATATGTTCCGGGATTCTTCCTGGAAGAATCAAGGACGTCGTCCCCACAGTGACTGTACGTACATAACCCAACCAGAAACCATGGGTTACAGGCAACATTCGCACTGAGCTAAACCCGGAAGCTGCGCTCCGACAAACCATCAAACAGGCAAGCATCAATACAGGACTAAGATTGAATCATACTACACCAGCTCCGACGCTCGTCAGATGTGGCAGGGCATGCAAACTATTACAGACTACAAAGGGAAGCACAGCCAAGAGCTGCCCAATGACATGAGCCAACCAGACGAGTTAAATGAC
This sequence comes from Salmo trutta, assembly GCF_901001165.1. Taxonomy (NCBI): domain Eukaryota; kingdom Metazoa; phylum Chordata; class Actinopteri; order Salmoniformes; family Salmonidae; genus Salmo; species Salmo trutta. Next base: position 51,839,308 of record NC_042963.1, read on the forward strand.
TTCTATGCTCTCTTCGAGGCAAGTAACACTGAAACATGCATGAGAGCATCAGCTGTTCCGAACGACTGTGTGATCACGCTCTCCGCAGCCGATGTAAGACCTTCAAACAGGTCAACATTCACAAGGCCGCAGGGCCAGATGGATTACCAGGATGTGTACTCTGAGCATGTGCTGACCAACTGGCAAGTGTCTTCACTAACATTTTCAACCTCTCCCTGTCTGAGTCTATAATACCAACATGTTTCAAGCAGACCACCATAGTCTCTGTGCCCAAGAACACTAAGGTAACTTGCCTAAATGACTACCGACCCGTAGCACTCACTTCTGTAGCCATGAAATACTTTCAAAAGCTCGTCATGGCTCACATCAACACAATTATCCCAGAAACCCTACACCCACTCCAATTTGCATACCGCACCAACAGATCCACAGATGACGCAATCTCTATTGCACTCCACACTGCCCTTTCACACCTGGACAAAAGGAACACCTATGTGAGAATGCTATTCATTGACTACTCCTCAGCATTCAACACCATAGTGCCCTCAAAGCTCATCACTAAGCTAAGGACCCTGGGACCAAACACCTCCCTCTGCAACTGGATCCTGGACATCCTGATGGGCCACCCCTAGGTGGTAAGAGTAGGTAACAACACATCCGCCACACTGATCCTCAACACAGGGGCCCCTCAGGGGCTCAGTCCCTTCCTGTACTCCCTGTTCACTCATGACTGCACGACCAGGCATGACTCCAACACCATCATCAAGTTTGCAGACGACACAACAGTGGTAGGCCTGATCACAGACAACAATGAGACAGCCTATAGGGAGGAGGTCAGAGACCTGACAGTGTGGTGGAAGGACAACAACTTCTCCCTCAACGTGATCAAGACAAAGGAGATGATTGTGGACTACAGAGAAACGACGGGGCTGTAGTGGATCAGGCTGAGAGCTTCAAGTTCCTTGGCATCCACATCACCAACAAACTAACATGGTGCAAGCACACCAAGACAGTTGTGAAGAGGGCACGACAAAGCCTATTCCCCCTCAGGAGACTGAAAAGATTTGGCATGGGTCCCCAGATCCTCAAAAGGTTTTACAGATGCACCATCGAGAGCATCCTGACGGGTTGCATCCCTGCCTGGTATGGCAACTGCTCGGCCTCCGACCGCAAGGCACTACAGAGGGTAGTGCGTACGGCCCAGTACATCACTGGGGCCTAGCTTCCTGACATCCAGGTCCTTTATACCAGGCGGTGTCAGAGGAAGACCCTAAAAATTGTCAAAGACTCCAGCCACCCTAGTCATAGAGTGTTCTCTCTGCTACCGCATGGAAAGCGGTACCGGAGCGCCAAGTCTAGGACCAAGAGGCTTCTAAATAGCTTCTACTCCCAAGCCATAAGACTCTTGAACAGCTAATCAAATGACTACCCAGATTATTTGCATTGCCCCCCCCTCCCCTTCTACGCTGCTGGCACTCTCTGTTATTATCTATGCATAGCCACTTTAATAACTACCTACATGTACATAATTACCTCGACACCGGTGCCCCCGCACATTGACTCTGTACTGGTACCCCCTGTATATAACCCCACTATTGTTATTTACTGCTGCTCTTTAATTTCTTGTTATTCTTATCTCGTTATTTTTTTTGTTTTTTTCTTAAAACTGCATTGTTGGTTAAGGGCTTGTAAGTAAGCATTTCACTGTAAGGTCTACACCTGTTGTATTCGACGCATGTGACAAATAAAATTTGATTTGATTTGATTTAATTAAGTTCAACTTTCCACGTCACCTCAGCAATCATTTAAACACAGTTTTGTGCGAAAACATTTGTCACCTTTGTAATATGAACCATGATCTTCCTGGTTATTCAGAGTTCACACAAAGCCATCCAGTGTTTTGGGGAACTGAAACTCCTAATGTGATTAGGTGCTGTGTGTGGAGACAACTTAACCATGACTAAATCTGCTCTCTTCCTGTTCACATTCACAGTCCGTCGCTCGCTGGAAAATCCAACCACCGATTGCGAGTGAACCCCATAGTCGTTACATACGGCCAGCTTCAGAAAGCCCAAGCGGTGTTTTGAGTTGAATCTAGGTAGCTCTGTATAATACCCATCTTCTTTTTTATGATATATTTATGTAACTGTCTGTCTCATTCTCTTACTTTTGAATAGAATAGTATGACTAAAACATAATTCACACGGGAGATTAGACAGAGTTGAAATAGACACACTCCAATACTGTCTATTTATTTTTCTGTCTCACTGACAAAGTTTGAAGATGTTTTTACTACCAGACAGATGCAAACCGGAAGCTCGTAGAAATGTTGTGTAGTCTACTCCAGACCAGACAAACTAGAAACTCTCTTGCTGAAAGATCCTATTCTATTCCTCTGTTACACTGAGTTTACAGTAAAACATGTGAATAAACAGCAACAATACATCTAGCTTTATGAATTTATGAATTTTGGTATAGACTAGAAACAAAACTACCTGTCCACCTGTGGTCTACTCACACATATAATCTACCATAATTGAGATCAGTTTACCTAATTCATCAACCTACCTTTCAAAATCCATGTTGACTTTTCACTATCAAAGAAACAATGAAAAACCATAATAACATAACATAAAAACACATTCACTTGTTTTTACATTACCTGCGATCTCTTGTTTGCCTTTCCTTCCACTCCTTGAAAACGTTTATGATGAAATTTGTATGACCCCTTGTTTTTCCATTCTGACTGACTGCCGTCTAGCTTGGCTACATGGCTCTGCTGGACTGAAATAGGATCCTGGCTTCTTTTTCTCTTTCTGAGCAGGAAGTTGGAGCAGGCAGACAGAGAGCCGGCTGGCTTCCTCTTCCCTACGATTCCCCAGGCGTTTTGCCTGTCTATGTAAACACGCCTTTCCTCCTCCCTCTCTCTCTCTCTCTCTCTCTCTCTCTCCTCCTCTCTCTCCCTCTCTCTCTCTCTCTCTCTCTCTCTCTCTCTCTCTCTCTCTCTCCTCTCTCCTCTCTCTCTCTCTCTCTCTCTCTCTCTCTCTCTCTCTCTCTCTCTCTCTCTCTCTCTCTCTCTCTCTCTCTCTCTCTCTCTCTCTCTCTCTACGTGCCGATGGCCAACGTTGCTCTCGATTATAACACACATGGTAATATTGTAACTCTCCAACATACTCAACAGTTAAGCTGACATCAAATAGAATACAATTGTATTTGTCTCATGTTTCGTAAACAACAAGTGTAGACTAACAGTAGCTATGTTTCCACTAAGTTCAGTTGTTTTTCTGTGGACATTTAGAAAGTTTGGATAGAAAAATGTGTTTCCATTAAACTGTGTTGTGTCGATTAAAAACAGCTGTAAAAACTGAAAGTGTCCAATAAAAATGCAGTGGTTGAAGTGTTTCCATTACCCATTTAGACAAATGACACATTAATAATTTGGCCAACCCGTATGCCCTCCCATCTATCTATTTCATGTCTCAGGAAGTATGGGTGCTGAGGGTGCTGCAGCACGCCCTGAAAAATCTGAATAAAAAAATGTATTGAAAAAAAAAATTAGCACAAAAGTGGTGCACAGAGCCTTTAATAGTTCTGCATTAGTGGATGATATAGCAGTCTGCAGCACCAGCACAGACAATACGATTTGTACGTGGTGACATATGCCCTGCGTACCTTCAAAAATGATTCTGCAATCATCATTCATTTAACAACAAAAAAAACACCATTTACCAAATAATTTCTCGCATTAAATAAAGTTCAACAAAATAAAAATTCACTCCTATCAAACAGATAAAAAATGTTGTCGATTTTTAGAAAGTTTCTCCTATAGCTGCTGTTTCCATTACACATGTCGCAAGGATTTTTGTTGTTGTTGCAACATTGCTTTTGTCTATTAAACCTTGTTCAATGGAAATCTAGTGAAATGCTTACGGGCCCTTCCAACAATACAGAGAGGAAAAAAGAGAAATAATAGAAAAAGAATAACACGAGGAATAAATAAGTAACACAATGAGTAACGATAACTTGGCTATATGGCTATATTAGTACCAAGTCGATGTGCAGCGCTAAGTGGTGATTGAGATAGATATGTATATATAGGTAGGGATAGAGTGACTAGGCAACAGGATAGATAAACAGTCGCTGCAGCGTGTGTGACGAGTCAAAAGAGTTAGTGCAAAAAGGGTCAATGCAGATAGTCCGGGTGAGCTTAACTATTTAACTAACTATTTCGCAATCTTATGGCTTTGGGGGCAGAAGCTGTTCAGAGTCCTGGTGGTTCCAGATTTGGTGCATCTGTACCGCTTGCCAAGTCAATGACTTGGGTGACTGGAGTGTTTTTAGAGCCTTCCTTTGACACCGCCTGGTATTGAGGTCCTGGATGGCAGGGAGCTCGGCCTCAGTGATGTACTGGGCCGTACGCACTACCCTCTGTAGCGGTACATAATCATAGAACATAGAACATATAGTATAGAACATAGAACATGCAGTATAGAACATACTGTATAGAACATAGAACATACAGTATAGAACATACAGTATAGAACATAGAACACAGAACATACAGTATAGAGCATAGAACATACAGTATAGAACATAGAACATATAGTATAGAACATAGAACATACAGTATAGAACATACAGTATAGAACATAGAACATAGAACACAGAGAGAGCCAGAGAGAGAAAGAGAGAGTTATTTAGCCAAAATAGGATAGTATCTAGTATCTGCTCGTCGCACATCTCATTCCAAAATCATGGGCATTAATATGGAGTTGGTCCCCCCTTTGCTGCTAGAACAGCCTTCAGTCTTCTGGGAAGGCTTTCCGCTAGATGTTGGAACATTGCTGCGGGAACTTGCTTCCATTCAGCCACAAGAGCATTAGTGAAGTCGGGTACTGATGTTGGGCGATTAGGCTTGGCTCGGCGTTCCAATTTATCGCAAAGGTGTTCGATGGGGTTGAGGTCAGGGCTCTGTGCAGGCCAGTCAAGTTCTTCAATACCGATCTCGACAAACTATTTCTGTATGGACCTTGCCTTGTGCACGAGGGCATTGTCATGCTGAAACAGGAAAGGGCCTTCCCAACCTGTTACCACAAAGTTGGAAGCACAGAATCGTCTAGAATGTCATTGTAGTGTAGCGTTAATATTTCCCTTCACTGGAACTAAGGGGCCTAACCCAAACCATGAAAAACAGCCCCAGACCATTATTCCTCCTCCACCAGTTGGCACTATGCATTCGGACAGGTAGCGTTCTCCTGGCATCCGCCAAACCCAGATTTGTCTGTCAGACTGCCAGATGGTGAAGGGTGATTCATCACTCCAGAGAACGCATTTCCACTGCTCCGGAATCCAATGTCGGCGATCTTTACACCACTCCAGCCGACGCTTGGCATTGCGCATGGTATTGCGCATGTTGATCTTAGGCTTGCGTGGTGCTGTTCGGCCATGGAAACCCATTTCATGAAGCTCCCGACAAACAGTTCTTGTGCTGACTTTTCTTCCAGAGGCAGTTTGGAACTCAGTAGTGAGTGTTGCAACTGAGGACAGACGGTTTTTCCACGCTTCAGCACTCGGAGGTCCCGTTCTGTGAGCTTGTGTGGCCTACCACTTTGCGGCTGAGACGTTATTGCTCCTAGACATTTCCACTTCACAATAACAGCACTTACAGTTGACCGGGGCAGCTCTAGCAGGGCAGAAATTTGACAAACTGACTTGTTGGAAAGGTGGCATCCTATGACTGTGCCATATTGAAAGCAACTGAGCTCTTCAGTAAGGCCGTTCTACTGCCAATGTTTGTCCATGGAGAATGCATGGCTGTGTGCTCGATTTTATACACCTGTCAGGGTGTGGCTGAAATAGCCAAATCCATTCATTTTAAGGGGTGTCCACATACTCTTGTATATGGACTGTAGGACCTACACGCACCAAGGTTTCCATGAATCCAGTAAATTCCACTGCACCTTGGAACAAGCTAAACAATGAGGCGTGGTTCCCGTGCGCACCCCTGATTGGCTGTTGCCTGTTTGGCCCCTGAACTTGGTACCTTGGATAGCGAAAGACGCTCGAGAGTCATTTTAGTACACTACACTAACCTAATCCTAACTGACGCGCCATGCCTCGCTATACGGTTCACATTCGGGACGAGTGGCTGGCTGTTCCCTGCCGCGACCCGACCTACACCATCCAGTGGCTGGGCTACGAGGCGCTCAAACGCTACACCAAGAACAAGCCCGACAACGGAGGCATCAACGCGGTGAAAGACATTCGGTTTGTCGCGAGGAGGTGCCAGGGGCAGGGGCTGTTGGACGGTGATGACACCATAGAGGATGTCCTCGAGGACAATGACTTCGTCGAAATTGGTAATTAGTCTATATTCAATTGATTTTATTTTGTACCACTTAGAAGGTAGACAGAATAACTTATTTTCTCCCTTGGAAAACTTAAGGAAACATGGCAACGTCGACAATAGAATAGGATTTGAGTGCGCAATACAATAGAAAGCCTATGTGTTTTTTTTGGTAGAATGTCTATTAATATATTGATTTATATTATCTATTTGTAGCCATCGAAGGGGATACCATGTCTCCAGACTTCATTCCATACCAGCCTGGAGTTTCACACCTGTATCCTTCTTGTGTCACATTGAACTGCTCATGTCAATGTTGGAATGGAATGTATTAATTAACCAGATACGCATTTGGATTATGAGTATAATTTCACTACAAATGTGTGTCATAAAATTGTTCTAAATCTCATATTAGCTAGCCATAAATGGAAGATAGGTAGTCATTATACCCATATCAGAATATGTCTTAGTAACCTGCTCATGCCAGGTGAGTACTTAAGTTATTGATTGAGACATTATGCTGTAGTCATTTGAGGGTTAATATAGCGTAATTTCTGGTCCATATCCCTAACCATTATCAAACAGGACAGCTGCATACAGAGAATCCGACGATGTGAGTATTACTGGCGTATAACACTGCCTTACACGCTGTTTAATTCATATCTAATCAGTTCATAAGCAACACGTGCTTTCTTCTCTTCAGAACCTTTTCCTAGATGGCAACAGTCTGACTTCGACAGACCTGGTGAATTTAGGACGGGGTCTGTACAAGATTAAGGTCATTATTTATTTCATATTTTTCCCTGGTTATTATATATATATATATATATATATATATATGTATAAATTCATTTTGGGGCATTTCTTGGAAAAAGTAAGTTGTCTGTATTTGCCCTTTTGTAACTGTTTAAAAACAACAACAACAACATATAAACAGTTGATCACCAAAAACAGATTTAAGGTAATGATCAACAAGCTTGTAGTCTAGTTATGGTATCATGTCCATGATGTGCTGATCATATCATTACCCAATCCTTCTCTTCCTGTCCTCTCCTTTCCTCCTGTACCTAACCTTTCAGCTGACCTCAGAAGCAGAGAACGGAGTAGTGAAATCCAGAGAGCTTCTGGACACCATCGTCAAGGAGAACAAAGGTTAGAAAAGTTAGAATCCTTAGACTCCCAAGTTAGAATCCAAGTTAGAATCCTTAGAATCTGAGTTAGAATCCAAGTTAGAATCCTTAGAATCCGAGTTAGAATCCTTAGACTCCAAGTTAGAATCCAAGTTAGAATCCTTAGAATCTGAGTTAGAATCCTTAGAATCCGAGTTAGAATCCAAGTTAGAATCCTTAGAATCCAAGTTAGAATCCAAGTTAGAATCCAAGTTAGAATCCAAGTTAGAATCATTAGAATCCGAGTTAGAATCCAAGTTAGAATCTTTAGAATCCGAGTTAGAATCCAAGTTAGAATCCTTAGAATCCGAATTAGAATCCAAGTTAGAATCCTAGTTAGAATCCAAGTTAGAATCCTAGTTAGAATCCAAGTTAGAATCCTTAGAATCCGAGTTAGAATCCTTAGAATCCGAGTTAGAATCCTAGTTAGAATCCAAGTTAGAATCCTTACAATCCGAGTTAGAATCCAAGTTAGAATCCTAGTTAGAATCCAATTTAGAATCCTTAGAATCCAAGTTAGAATCCTGTCATGATGATTATAGAACTATTCATGTACCCATAACAGAAGGTCAATCGAAAAAGAAACAATAACACTGAATAACAGTATAACACACATATGTAAAATTGGTTATAGAATAGCAAATATTATCTGTGAACCATACTGTTGACAATCCACCCCTATATAATGAAATTTGCACTAATTTTAACATAATATGCAATAGACTGTGATGGTAAACACCTGAGTAAAGTTATCCTGGGTGCGAGAGTGCAACAAATTGTTCACTGTCATCAGAGAATTGACCTACATGCAACCGTCTTTCGTCTCTCTAGTTGTCTATGGAATCACTACAGGGTTTGGTAAATTTGCCCGGACTGTCATTCCTGTCCACAAGCTCAAGTACAGTACTTTATCTTTTTTCTCTGAATATTGTCTGATAAGATTGATGCATTGTTTGCTTACAGTGTGTCCATGTGTTGTATTCCCTTAGGGAGCTACAGGAAAATCTGGTGAGATCACACTCTGCAGGTTAGTGACCTAACGTATAACCAAGCTACAGGTACTAATATCTAACTGGCCCATGTGTTCCACTACCTAAAGCATATACCTAAAAAAACGGATTTTAATTCATGCAAGTCTGTCTTTTTGTAATACTTGTATATTCGCTATGAATATATCCATTATTTTATATTCACTGGTCTTGTTTTGTGGCTCATTGTGACGATCGTCAAAAGGAGTAGACCATGGTGCAGCATGTTGAGTGCTCATGATAAATATTTATTTTAACTCCGAACACTAAAGCAAAATAACAAACAAACGGAAAACAAACGTCACGTTCTGCGGGCTTTACAGAGCTGTGCAAAAACAAGATCCCACATCCCAGGTGGAAAAAAAAACCTACTTAAGTATGATCTCCAATTAGAGACAACGAGGACCAGCTGCCTCTAATTGGAGATCATCCCAAACAAACCAACATAGAAATACAAAAACTACAACCTAACAACATAGAAATAGAAAACATAGAATAAACCCCCCTGTCACGCCCTGACCTACTCTACCATAGAAAATAACAGCTTACCACGGTCAGGACGTGACACTCATATTATACCATAGATAGGACCGCATTCATTTGAAACTTTCCCATTACGCTCTGGTGTTTAGGTGTGGGCAACCCACTGAGCCCAGAAAGGACCAGGATGTTGTTGGCTCTGAGGATCAATGTCCTGGCTAAAGGATACAGTGGAATCTCCCTGGAAACCCTGCACAGAATGATCCAAGCCTTCAACGGTAAACTCTTTAACCCTGAATTTCACCTCAGCTTCACCTCAGGTATAGCCTACATTCCATTGATTCCATTGGTACTATTGGTTCTGTTGGTTCCATTAGTTATTTTGATTCCATTGGTACAGCTGGTTCCATTAGTTATTTTGGTTCCATTGGTTCTGTTGGTTCCATTAGTTATTTTGATTCCATTGGTACAGCTGGTTCCATTAGTTATTTTGGTTCCATTGGTTCTGTTGGTTCCATTAGTTATTTTGATTCCATTGGTACAGCTGGTTGCATTAGTTATTTTGGTTCCATTGGTTCCGTTGATTCCATTAGTTATTTTGGTTCCATTGGTTCCATTGATTCCATTAGTTATTTTGGTTCCATTGGTTCCGTTGATTCCATTAGTTATTTTGGTTCCATTTAGTTTAGTTTATTAGGATCCCCTTTAGCTACTACACATGTAGCAGCTACGCTTCCTGGGGTCCACTTAAAACGTGTAAATACATAACAAAGTACATAACAGTAATAGACAAGAACAACATAAGATAACATTACATTTAAAATAAAATGTTTTAATAAAATACGAGTTAAACTGTATATAGGAAAGACACCAAGAAACAACACAAATACTATTTACACATGATTCATATTCTTATATACAGTACAGTTAAATTAGATCTTTAGAAAAAGGAGAGACGCTGTGATACATTGTTTTTTTTAAATCTGTTTTTAAAGCTAAGCTTTCTTTTTGGCTTTGTAACCTCTAGTGGCAGAGCATTCCACGATGCGTTCCATTCTCTATAAATGTAACGAGTGCACTGAGAGCTGAGAGCAAGTCCCGGGAGTGAGTGTTTTAAAACCTGTTGTGGATAGGGGGCAGTATTTTCACTGCCGGATGAAAAAAACGTACCCGATTTAAACTGGTTACTACTCTTGCCCAGAAATGAGAATATGCATATTATTAGTAGATTTGGATAGAAAACACTCTGAAGTTTCTAAAACTGTTTGAATGGTGTCTGTGAGTATAACAGAACTCATATGGCAGGCAAAAACCTGAGAAGATTCCAAGCAGGAAGTGGCCTGTCTGTAAATTTGTAGTTCTTCTTTTGGTTCTCTATCGAAACTACAGTATCTGAGCTGTTACGAAGCACTTTCTAAGGCTTCCATTGGCTCTCTAAAGCCTTCAGAAAGCGGATTGAGGCGTCTCCTGTCTCTGGGCAGAGTATACTAGCACAGTTTGTCAGTGGTCTGCCTGGTGACAAAGAGATTTGATATGCGCGGTCCCGCGACCATGCTGTTTTTTCTTTTCATCTTTGAATGAATACACTATTGTCCCAATCCCCACACAAACATCCCCTTGGAAACCAGGGTCAGCCCGAACAACTGTGGTCCAGAGAGCTGAACTGAAGAAGAGTTGATCCAACACAGCCCAGTGACATGCCAAATATATATATATATGGAATATTATCGCTATTTTATGAGAAAAATACCATACAAATTGATTTTAAACAGCGTTTGACATGCTTCTAAGTACGGTAAAGGAACATTTTGAATTTTTTTGTCTCGAAATGCGCTCGCGTGTTACCCTTTGGATAGTGACCTAAACGCATGAACAAAATGGAGGTATTTGGACATAACTATGGATTATTTGGAACAAAAACAACATTTGTTGTTGAAGTAGCAGTCCTGGGAGTGCGTTCTGACGAAGATCAGCAAAGGTAATACCATTTTTCTAATAGTAATTCTGAGTTTAGTGAGCCCCGAACTTGGCGGGTGTCAAAATAGCTAGCCGTGATGGCTGAGCTATGTACTCAGAATATTGCAAAATGTGCTTTCGCCGAAAAGCTATTTTAAAATCTGACATAGCGATTGCATAAAGGAGTTCTGTATCTATAATTCTTAAAATAATTGTTATGTATTTTGTCAACGTTTATGATGAGTAATTTAGTAAATTCACCGGAAGTTTTGGGTGGGAATGCATGTTCTGAACATCACATGCTAATGTAAAAAGCTGTTTTTGGATATAAATATGAACTTGATTGAACAAAACATGCATGTATTGTATAACATAATGTCCTAGGAGTGTCATCTAATGAAGATCATCAAAGGTTAGTGCTTCATTTAGCTGTGTTTTGGGTTTATGTGACATATATGCTTGCTTGGAAAATGGCTGTGTGATTATTTTTGGCTGTGTCTAATGTTTTGCTTTCGCTGTAAAGCCTTTTTGAAATCGGACAATGTGGTTAGATTAACGAGAGTCTTGTCTTTAAAATGGTGTAAAATAGTCGTATGTTTGAAAAATTGAAATTATAGCATTTTTGAGGTTTTTGTATTTCTCGCCACGCTCTACCATTGGATATTGACGAGGCATTCCGCTAGCGGAACGTCTGTCCTCAGCAGGTTTTAATAAATAAACGAAACACAAACAACGCATCGACATGAAAACTGAATCAATAACACCTGAGGAAAGAACCAAGGGGAGGGACAGATATAGGGAAGATAATCAAGGAGGTGATGGAGTCCAGGTGAGTGTCATGAGGCGCTGGCGCGCGAGACGATGGTGACAGGTGTGCAGGATAATCAACAGCCTGATGACCTAGAGGCCGGAGATGGAGTATGACACTAGATAACTGAGCGAAGCATTAAATCTGTTTTTGGTTTGGGTACCGTGAAGAAACCCATAGTGGCGTGTCTGGTACACAGGAGGTTGGTGGCTCCTTAATTTGTGAAGACGGACTCGTGGTAATGGCTGGAGCGGAATCAGTGGAATGGTATGAAATACATCAAACACATGGTTTCTAGGTATTTGATGCCATTCGTCACGTTCCATCCATTATTATGAGCCGTCCTCTCCCCTCAGCAGCCTCCACTGGTCTGATGGGGTATGTTTGTCGTAAGTTAATGCAAATAGATTATGCAAGTGGTTTGGCATTTTCAGCACACAAATGTTTCTTCAAAAGACTAGAAGAGAAGTAGTCAATTTCTCGTCAACCCTCAACCATGGAAGACTATCATGCATATTGTTGATGTTAGTTATGTGTGTGCAGTTCAGGGCAAGGTGTGCTGCTTTGTTTGGAACCAGCTGCAGCTTTGCTAGGTCTTTGTTGGCTGCAACTGACCATGTTACCGGACAGTAATCAAGATGGGACAAGATCAAAGCCTGAACAAGTAGTACAGATGATATTTCTGTCAAAAATGGCTGAACATATTTTTGTAACAGACATACTGTCACGAATCCCATCGAAGGTGGCTCCCCTGCCTGCTCGGGCGGCGCTCGGCGGTCGTCGTCACCGACCTACTAGCCGCCGCTGATCCTTTTTTCCTTTTCGTTTGGTATGTCTTATTGTTTGCACCTGTCCCTCATTTGGTTTATTGATTTTGGTTATTTAAGCCTGGTTAGCCCGCCCAGTGTTGTGCGGGATTATTTTAGCGTCAGGTTGTAATTTCTCGTTGGATGTGCTGGCGTTTATTTACGTGTTATTTAATTGCAGGCTGTGCTCCTGTTTTGGGCACTTGGCAATTTACCCACGCCGTTTGTGTTGGTGTTTATCGTGTTGGCCTTTGTTCTAAATAAACACGAAGTTCTGTACCTCTGCTCTCTGCGCCTGACTCCTACCACCACTCCTAGCAACCGTCTGACACATACAGTGCATTCGGGAATGTATTCAGACCCCTTGACTTTTTCCACATTTTGTTACATTACAGTCTTATTCTAAAATGGATGAAATATTTTTTTTCTTCTCATCAATCTTCAAACAATACCCCATAATGACATCACAATACCCCATAATGACAAAGCTCAAACAGGTTTTTAGAAATGTTTACAAATGTATTTTAAAAAACAACAGAAATATCACATTTACATAAGTATTCAGACCTTTTCCTATGAGACTCGAAATTGAGCTCAGGTGCATCCTGTTTCCATTGATAATCCTTGATATGTTTCTATAACTTGATTGGAGTCCAACTGTAGTAATTTCAATTGATTGGACATGATTTGGAAAGGCACACACCTGTCTATATAAGGTCTCACAGTTGACAGTGCATGTCAGAGCAAAAACCAAGCCATGATGTCGAAGGAATTGTCCGTAGAGCTCCGAGACAGGATTGTGTCGAGGGACAGATCTGGGGAAGGGTACCAAAAAATGTCTGCAGCATTGAAGTTCCTCAAGAACACAGTGGCCTCCATCATTCTTAAATGGAAGAAGTTTGGAACCACCAAGACTCTTCCTATAGCTGGCCGCCCAGCCAAACTGAGCAATCGGGGGAGAAGGGCCTTGGTCAGGGAGGTGACCAATGGTCACTGACAGAGCTCCAGAGTTCCTTTGTGGAGATGGGACCATCTCTGTAGCACTCCACCAATCATGCCTTTATGGTAGTGGCCAGACGGAAGCCACTCCTCAGTAAAAGGCATATGACAGCCTGCTTAGAGTTTGCCAAAATGTACCTAAAGGACTCTCAGACAATAAGAAACAAGATTCTCTGGTCTGATGAAACCAAGATTGTACTTGAATGCCAAGCGTCGTGTCTGGAGGAAACCTGGCACCATCCCTAAGGTGAAGCATGGTGGTGGCAGCATCATGCTGTGGGGAGGTTCTTCAGTGGCAGGGAATGGGAAACTAGTCAGGTTCTAGGGAAAGATGAACAGAGCAAAGTACAGAGAGATCCTTGATGAAAACCTACTTCAGAGCGCTCAGGACCTCAGGCTGGGGTGAAGGTTCACCTTCCAACTGGACAACGACCCAAAGCACACAGCCACGACAACGCATGAATGGCTTCGGGCCTGATCACCAACAATGACGAGACAGCCTATAGGGAGGAAGTCAGAAACCTGGCCGGGTGGTGCCAGAATAACAACCTCTCCCTCAACGTAACCAAGACTAAGGAGATTATTGTGGACTACAGGAAAAGGAGGACCGAGCACACCCCCATTCTCATTGACGGGGCTGTAGTGGAGCAGGTTGAGAGCTTCAACTTTTTAGGGAAGTTAGAAACCAATACACACAGGCAGTTAGAAACGCCAAGGCTAGCTTTTTCAAACAGAAATTTGCTTCGTGCAACTCCAACTCTAAAAAGTTCTGGGACATTGTAAAGTCCATGGAGAATAAGAACACCTCCTCCCAACTGCCCACTGCACTGAGGATAGGAAACTCTGTCACCACCGATAAGCCCACTATAATTGAGAATTTCAATAAGCATTTTTCTACGGCTGGCCATGCTTTCCACCTAACTACCCCTACTGCATTCAACAGCACTGCACCCCCCACAGCTACTCGCCCAAGCCTCCCCCATTTCTCCTTCTCCCAAATCCATTCAGCTGATGTTCTGAAAGAGCTGCAAAATCTGGACCCCTACAAATCAGCTGGGCTTGACAATCTGGACCCTTTCTTTCTAAAATTATCTGCCGAAATTATTGCAACCCCTATTACTAGCCTGTTCAACCTCTCTTTCGTGTCGTCTGAGATTCCCATAGATTGGAAAGCAGCTGCTGTCATCCCCCTCTTCAAAGGAGGTGACACTCTTGACCCAAATTGCTACAGACCTATATCCATCCTACCCTGCCTTTCTAAGGTCTTCGAAAGCCAAGTCAACAAACAGATTACCGACTATTTTGAATCCCACCGCACCCTCTCCGCTATGCAATCTGGTTTCAGAGCTGGTCATGGGTGCACCTCAGCCACGCTCAAGGTCCTAAACGACATCGTAACCGCCATCGATAAGAAACATTACTGTGCTGCCGTATTCATTGACCTGGCCAAAGCTTTTGACTCTGTTAATCACCACATCCTCATCGGCAGACTTAGTAGCCTTGGTTTCTCAAACGATTGCGTCGCCTGGTTCACCAACTACTTCTCTGACAGAGTTCAGTGTGTCAAATCGGAGGGCCTACTGTCTGGACCTCTGGCAGTCTCTATGGGGGTACCACAGGGTTCAATTCTTGGGCCAACTCTTTTCTCTGTATACATAAATGATGTCGCTCTTGCTGCTGGTGAATCTCTGATCCACCTCTACGCAGACGACACCATTCTGTATACTTCTGGCCCTTCTTTGGACACTGTGTTAACAACCCTCCAGACGAGCTTCAATGCCATTCAACTCTCCTTCCGTGGTCTCCAACTGCTCCTAAACACAAGTAAAACTAAATGCATGCTCTTCAACCGATCGCTGCCTGCACCTGCCCGCCCATCCAGCATAACTTCTCTGGACGGTTCTAACTTAGAATTTGTGGACAACTACAAATACCTAGGTGTCTGGTTAGACTGTAAACTCTCCTTCCAGACTCACATCAATCATCTCCAATCCAAAGTTAAATCTAGAATTGGCTTCCTATTTCGCAACAAAGCATCCTTCACTCATGCTGCCAAACATACCCTCGTAAAACTGACCATCCTACCAATCCTCGACTTCGGCGATGTCATTTACAAAATAGCCTCCAATACCCTACTCAACAAGCTGGATGCAGTCTATCACAGTGCCATCCGTTTTGTCACCAAAGCCCCATATACAACCCACCACTGCGACCTGTATGCTCTCGTTGGCTGGCCTTCACTTCATAATCGTCGCCAAACACATTGGCTCCAGGTCATCTACAAGACCCTGCTAGGTAAAGTCCCCCCTTATCTCCGCTCACTGGTCACCATAGCAGCACCCACCTGTAGCACGCGCTCCAGCAGGTATATCTCTCTGGTCACCCCTAAAGCCAACTCCTCCTTTGGTCGTCTCTCCTTCCAGTTCTCAGCTGCCAATGACTGGAACGAACTACAAAAATCTCTAAAACTGGAAACACTTATCTCCCTCAATAGCTTTAAGCACCAGCTGTCAGAGCAGCTTACAGATCTCTGCACCTGTACATAGCCCATCTTTAATTGAGCCCAAACTACTACCTTTTCCCCTACTGTATTTATTTATTTTATTTATTTTGCTTCTTTGCACCATACTATTTATATTTTAACTTTTAACTTTCTTCAAACTACAAATCTACCATTCCAGTGTTTTTCTTGCCATACTTTATTTACTTTGCCACCATGGCATTTTTTTGCCTTTACCTCCATTATCTCACATCATTTGCTCACATTGTATATAGTCTTATTTTTTTCTACTGCATCATTGATTGTATGTTGTTTTACTCCATGTGTAACTCTGTGTTTTTGTATGTTGTCGAACTGCTTTGCTTTATCTTGGCCAGGTCGCAATTGTAAATGAGAACTTGTTCTCAACTTGCCTACCTGGTTAAATAAAGGTGAAAAAAAAAAAAAAAAAAAAAAAGTTCCTTGGTGTCCACATCAACAACAAACTAGAATGGTCCAAACACACCAACACAGTCGTGAAGAGCGCACGACAAAGCCTATTCCCCCTCAGGAAACTAAAAAGATTTGGCATGGGTCCTGAGATCCTCAAAAGGTTCTACAGCTGCACCATCGAGAGCATCCTGACTGGTTGCATCACTGCCTGGTACGGTGTCAGACGAAGGCCCTAAAAATTGTCAAAGACCCCAGCCACCCCAGTCATAGACTGTTCTCTCTACTACCGCATGGCAAGCTGTACCGGAGTGCCAAGTCTAGGACAAAAAGGCTTCTCAACAGTTTTTACCCCCAAGTCATAAGACTCCTGAACAGGTAATCAAATGGCTACCCGGACTATTTGCATTGTGTGCCCCCCCAACCCCTCTTTTACGCTGCTGCTACTTTCTGTTTATCATATATACATTCATGTACATACTACCTCAATTGTCCCGACCAACCAGTGCTCCCGCACATTGGCTAACCGGGCTATCTGCATTGTGTCACGCCACCCACCAACCCCTCTTTTACGCTACTGCTACTCTCTGTTCATCATATATGCATAGTCACTTTAACCATATCTACATGTACATACTACCTCAATCAGCCTGACTAACTGGTGTCTGTATGTAGCCTCGCTACTGTTATAGCCTCGCTACTGTATATAGCCTGTCTTTTTACTGTTGTTTTTATTCTTTACCTACCTATTGTTCACCTAATACCTTTTTTTGCACTATTGGTTAGAGCCTGTAAGTAAGCATTTCACTTTAAGGTCTACACCTGTTCTATTCAGCGCACGTGACAAATAAACTTTGATTTGACAAGTCTCTGAATGTCCTTGAGTGGTCCGGGCTCAGAGACAATGTTTGTCTATTGAGATTGCATGGCTAGAGATTGCATGGATATGTGCTCGATTTTATAGACCTGTCAGCAACAAGTGTGGCTGAAATAGCCGAATCCACTAATTTGAAGGGTTGTCCACATACTTTTGTATATATAGTGTACTTCTCCCCATCGTCACAGCAACTTTGTCAATATGACTTGACCATGATAACTGACCATCCAGTGTTACTCCTAGGAGTAACCATTGGTTCCATATGTTCTTTTGGTTCCGTAAGTTATTTTCTTCTATTTTCTTCCATTGCTTCCATTGGTTCTTTTGGTTCTATTGCTTATTTTGCTTCCATTACTTCCATTGAAGGGGCCACTTCAGAGAGTCTTTCATTGAAAAAAACAACAACAACGTTAAACAAACAGAACCAGGGAAACGTTGACTGGGGTCTATCTCTCACATCTCTGATTGTCTTCCCCTCATAGCCTCCTGCCTGTCCTTCGTCCCTGAGAAGGGGACAGTAGGTGCCAGCGGAGACCTGGCCCCTCTCTCCCACCTGGCTCTGGGGCTGATGGGAGAAGGCAAGATGTGGTCGCCCAAGAGTGGATGGGCCGACGCCAAATACGTAAGCCATATCACTGCATTTATTTAATGTTCTATTTTACCTTTATGTAACCAGGCGATTCAGGACAAATTGTTATTTATAACGACAGCGTGTAACTGTATAACTAACAAACTGATGTCACTGGAACTTCTCAATGAGCCTGGATGATTGGGACATTGCACAATATCCCCAGTGAAAATGTTGACATTGGGATCAACACAGTGGTAGACTGACTACTGAGAGGTCAGATGAGAAAACATGTTTGTTTTTCTTCAACCCTTGAACTTTTCCTTTCCCCCTGTTTTCCCCTTTCATCCCTCTGCCCAGGTACTAGAGGCTCATGGACTCAAGCCAATATCACTGAAGCCCAAGGAGGTAAAGCGAACACACTCATCTACTCTTTTGTTGTTCTTTGTCCCTCTATGGAGCGGTTGATTTGAGTTCACACTGTGTATTTGTGTACCGTTTACAACAAACCAATTTCAATCAGTTTGCATATGGCTGCTGATAAAACAGAATGTTCTCTGATTTTCCACAACAAAGGTGTTTAACTCCAGTCCTTGAGATAGGTGTTTTGATAGGATGAGACTCCTATATTTGGCATGTCACTGGGTTGTGTTGGATGAAGAACTCTTCTTCAGTTCAGCTCTCTGGACCACAGTTGTTCGGGCTGACCCTGGTTTCCAAGGGGATGTTTGTGTGGGGATTGGGTTAAAAGCCATCTCTCTCCCCTGCCCATAGGGCCTGGCGTTAATTAATGGTACCCAGATGATCACGTCTCTGGGGGCAGAGGCGGTGGAGAGAGCCCAGGCCATCGCCAGGCAGGCGGACATCATCGCTGCTATCACCCTGGAGGTGCTTAAGGGGACCTCCAAGGCCTTCGACAGTGGTGAGACGAGACGGAGGGATGCGTGTGTATGTGTGTGCTTTCACCCAATCACCCTGGAGGTTTTCAAGGGGACTTTCCAAGCCTTTGAGTCATGGAGGGTTAGTGTTCACTCTAAAGTTAGCGTTAGTTAACCCTGCTGAGGCGCTCAAGGGGATGCATATAAGGACTCCCGAGTGGCGCAGCGGTCTAAGGCACTGCATCTCAGTGCTTCAGGCGTCACTACAGACCCTGGTTTAAATCCAGGCTGTATCACAACCGGCCGTGATTGGGAGTCCCATAGGGCAGCGCACATAAAAAATGATATATATACTTTTAGTGTGTGTAGGTGATCACTGCGGGACATACAACCACAACTTTGTCATTTTCTAGCACTTTTACCAACTGCCGACCACAACGACCGATCTAAAACATCATGATTGAGACTGATTTAGCTACGCTATGCTAACTGTCCTCCATCATTCTAGATATCCATGCTCTGCGGCCCCATCCAGGACAGATAGAAGTGGCCATGAGGTTCCGCGCCTTACTGGACTCAGACCACCACCCCTCAGAGATCGCAGGTGAGTGACTGGATCAGGGTGCTGTTCTATGGCTGACCCTCTGCTCCAACCTCTCCAATCTGTGTGTGTGTGTGTGTGTGTGTGTGCCTGTCTTTTGGAGGAGTTGGGATAAAGTATTAATTGGACAATAAAAGTAATGTTGTTGTTCCTGTACAGAGAGCCATCGGTTCTGTGACAGAGTCCAGGATGCCTACACCATGCGTTGCTGTCCTCAGGTGACTTAACTTAGGGGTGAGAGGTCACAGAGTTTCATATTTAGTTCACAGAGAATCCCCTCCAGGTCAGGACTCGACTCAGCCTGGTCTTTTCTTTTCATCCACAGGTCCACGGTATTGTGAACGACACAATAGATTTTACCCAGAAAATCATCAACACCGAGATCAACAGCGCCACCGACAACCCTGTATCCTTCACTGTGTGGGGTGTGTGTGTGTGTGTGTGTGACCAAACTATTCACCAACTATTCCCCCTGACCAAATTTGACGATTTCTACCTTCTGTGCCGGTTTTATCCTTAAATGTCTGAAACAGATGGTGTTTGCAGAGAGAGGAGAGACCATCTCAGGAGGAAACTTCCATGGAGAATACCCAGCCAAGGTATCAAAAGCTTCTGGTGGACTGAGTATTCCTGAGTTTTAGAACTATGTGACACGATGAAAGACAGTATAACAAGATTCAGCCGCGGGCTGATGTGTTTTCTGGAGCAGATGTTTGGGGGGCCGGAACATAATTACAAATCATTTATAGACTGCAAATTTATGTAATGTTTATAGACTGCAAATTTATATAATGTTTTGACTAAAACATAATCATTTCAAACCTTGCTTACAGTTGTATACAATCATGTATCTCTCTATTATGGGTGGGAATACTTGGTAAAGTTTGTGGTCATACGCACATCCTTAAAAACATACAGGAGGTGCTGGGCTAATAAAGAATATTAATAAAGAACAAGAAGTGTTAAAGCTCACAATTCACCGATTTATTTACAACGTTTCCATCCCAAAACGGATCTTCGTCAGGTCAAACAAACAAACTGAGTGCTCACATCTCAAAATATACACATTTCACCTCACATGACCGTTACGCACATGATGCATGGTGGGTGTGGAAACAATTTAATTCACTTTTATGCACAATCAATCAGAATGAATCACAGAGGTACATATGGTCATTAAGGATGGGCCAAATGGGGCCAAGTTAAAACCTAGGCAACAGTAAAAAAGATTATGTTGGAAACTGTTGGAATACCATATGACCATTACGCCCAGGTGGCGTGGTGAATGTAAATATAATTCCAGTGACCCAAATACTATTTGTGTATGTCTATCAATGACATGGGCACATGTAGTAGTTACAGAATCTAATATACATGTACAAAATGACCAAGTTGAGACCTGGATGGCAGGACAAATCAGCATGACATATTAATATAAGAAATGGTCTGACATCAAACTCTTGGTTCAGAACTTTAGGAGACATGGGACACAAACAGTGAATCCAATACAATTCTCTTCTCAATAATAGATTATCAGTATCTCCTCCCTCCTAGGAGTCTTAACATGTTCGATACCAATGTATTTTAGAGAGCTGATGTTGTGACGAGCCTCTACTTGGGAACAGATTTCTAAAGTTAAGCTGAACACAAATATAAATGCAATATGCAAAAATTATTTATTTCAATTGATGTATATATATATATATATATACATACAGTTGAAGTCTGAAGTTTACATACACTTAGGTTAGAGTCATTAAAACTAGTTTTTCAACCACTCCACAAATTTCTTGTTAACAAACTATAGTTTTGGCAAGTCAGATAGGACATCTACTTCGTGCATGACACAAATAATTTTTCCAACAATTATTTACAGACAGATTATTTCACTTATAATTCACTGTATCACAATTCCAGTGGGTCAGAAGTTTACATACACTAAGTTGACTGTGCCTTTAAACAACGTGGAAATTCCAGACAATGATGTCATGGCTTTAGAAGCTTCTGATAGGCTAATTGACATAATTTGAGTCAATTGGAGGTGTACCTGTGGATGTATTTGAAGGCCTACCTTCAAACTCAGTGCCTCTATGCTTGACATCATGGGAAAATCTAAAGAAATCAGCCAAGACCTCAGAAAAAAAATTGTAGACCTCCACAAGTCTGGCTCATCCTTGGGAGCAATTTCCAAACGCCTGAAGGTACCACATTCATCTGTACAAACAATAGTACGCAAGTATAAACACCATGGGACCACGCAGCCGTCATACCGCTCAGAAAGGAGACGCGTTCTGTCTCCTAGAGATGAACGTACTTTGGTGCGAAAAGTGCAAATCAATCCCAGAACAACAGCAAAGGACCTTGTGAAGATGCTGGAGGAAACAGGTAGAAAAGTATCTATATCCACAGTAAAATGAGTCCTATATCGACATAACCTGAAAGGCCGCTCAGCAAGGAAGAAGCCACCACTACAAAACCGCCATTAAAAAGCCAGACTATGGTTTGCAACTGCACATGGCGACAAAGATCGTACTTTTTGGAGAAATGTTCTCTGGTCTGATGAAACAAAAATAAAACTGTTTGGCCATAATGACCATCGTTATGGGAAAATGATGTGGATATATTGAAGCAACATCTCAAGACATCAGTCAGGAGGTTCAAGCTTGGTCGCAAATGGGTCTTCCAAATGGACAATAACCCCAAGCATACTTCCAAAGTTGTGGCAAAATGGCTTAAGGACAACAAAGTCAAGGTATTGGAGTGGCCATCACAAGGCCCTGACCTCAATCCTTTAGAAAATTTGTGGGCAGAACTGAAAAAGTGTGTGCGAGCAAGGAGGCCTACAAACCTGACTCAGTTACACCAGCTCTGTCAGGAGGAATGGGCCACAATTCACCCAACTTATTGTGGGAAGCTGGTGGAAGGATACCCGAAACATTTGACCCAAGTTAAACAATTTAAAGGCAATACTAGCAAATGCTAATTGAGTGTATGTAAACTTCTGACCCACTGGGAATGTGATGAAAGAAATAAAAGCTGAAATAAATCATTCTCTCTACTATTATTCTGACATTTCACATTCTTAAAATAAAGTGGTGATCCTAACTGACCTAAGACAGGGAATTTTTACTAGGATTTCAGGAATTGTCAGGAATTGTGAAAAACTGAGTTTAAATGTATTTGGCTAAGGTGTATGTAAACTTCCGACTTCAACCGTGTGTGTGTATATATATATATATCTGTATGAACCTGTGTACACGACCAATAAACTTTGATTTGATATGACTCCTATACCTCTACTGCTCTCTGTCTGTCTCTAGGCCCTGGACTTCTTGGCTATAGGTGTCCATGAGCTGGCAGCCATCAGCGAGAGGAGGATTGAGCGTCTGTGTAACCCGTCTCTCAGTGAGCTGCCAGCCTTCCTGGTCAACGAGGGAGGGCTCAACTCTGGATTCATGATCGCACACTGTACAGCTGCTTCCCTGGGTTAGTAAAGGATCAGCTCTTACTAACGTATGTAATTATATCTTTGGGTGCCCAGGAGTAAAGCCCATTGTGTGATAAAGAAGGCTGTCACTGAGAAATAAAGTATTCCTTAGATTTAAACACACCCATCAACATGTATTGATCACATCTTTACTAATGCTGCAGAAGTTAGCTTGAAGGCAGTATCCAGATCCATCAACATGTATTGATCACATCTTTACTAATGCTGCAGAAGTTAGCTTGAAGGCAGTATCCAGATCCATCAACATGTATTGATCACATCTTTACTAATGCTGCAGAAGTTAGCTTGAAGGCAGTATCCAGATCCATCAACATGTATTGATCACATCTTTACTAATGCTGCAGAAGTTAGCTTGAAGGCAGTATCCAGATCCATCAACATGTATTGATCACATCTTTACTAATGCTGCAGAAGTTAGCTTGAAGGCAGTATCCAGACCCATCAACATGTATTGATCACATCTTTACTAATGCTGCAGAAGTTAGCTTGAAGGCAGTATCCAGATCCATCAACATGTATTGATCACATCTTTACTAATGCTGCAGAAGTTAGCTTGAAGGCAGTATCCAGACCCATCAACATGTATTGATCACATCTTTACTAATGCTGCAGAAGTTAGCTTGAAGGCAGTATCCAGATCCATCAACATGTATTGATCACATCTTTACTAATGCTGCAGAAGTTAGCTTGAAGGCAGTATCCAGATCCATCAACATGTATTGATCACATCTTTACTAATGCTGCAGAAGTTAGCTTGAAGGCAGTATCCAGATCCATCAACATGTATTGATCACATCTTTACTAATGCTGCAGAAGTTAGCTTGAAGGCAGTATCCAGACCCATCAACATGTATTGATCACATCTTTACTAATGCTGCAGAAGTTAGCTTGAAGGCAGTATCCAGATCCATCAACATGTATTGATCACATCTTTACTAATGCTGCAGAAGTTAGCTTGAAGGCAGTATCCAGATCCATCAACATGTATTGATCACATCTTTACTAATGCTGCAGAAGTTAGCTTGAAGGCAGTATCCAGATCCATCAACATGTATTGATCACATCTTTACTAATGCTGCAGAAGTTAGCTTGAAGGCAGTATCCAGACCCATCAACATGTATTGATCACATCTTTACTAATGCTGCAGAAGTTAGCTTGAAGGCAGTATCCAGACCCATCAACATGTATTGATCACATCTTTACTAATGCTGCAGAAGTTAGCTTGAAGGCAGTATCCAGACCCATCAACATGTATTGATCACATCTTTACTAATGCTGCAGAAGTTAGCTTGAAGGCAGTATCCAGATCCATCAACATGTATTGATCACATCTTTACTAATGCTGCAGAAGTTAGCTTGAAGGCAGTATCCAGATCCATCAACATGTATTGATCACATCTTTACTAATGCTGCAGAAGTTAGCTTGAAGGCAGTATCCAGATCCATCAACATGTATTGATCACATCTTTACTAATGCTGCAGAAGTTAGCTTGAAGGCAGTATCCAGATCCATCAACATGTATTGATCACATCTTTACTAATGCTGCAGAAGTTAGCTTGAAGGCAGTATCCAGATCCATCAGATGTAGTGATCACAATATATACAGTAGCCATATCTAAGCCAAAGTTCCAAAGGCTGGGTCTAATAGAGTGTATAAGAGGTCATACAATAAGTTTTGTAGTGATATTGTTGAATATTTGTTGGTCCGTGGTGTGTAATGAGGAGCAATCAGACACTACACTTGACAGTTATGAAATTGCTTATTCCAGTTACTAATCAAATCAAATTTTATTGGTCACATACACATGGTTAGCAGATGTTAATGCAAGTGTAGTGAAATGCTTGTGCTTCTAGTTCCGACCGTGCAGTAACATCTAACAAGTAATCTAACAATTTCACAACAACTACCTAATACACACAAGTGTAAAGGAATGTTTTATTTATTTTATTTTATTTCACCTTTATTTAACAAGGTAGGCTAGTTGAGAACAAGTTCTCAGTTACAACTGCGACCTGGCCAAGATAAAGCAAAGCAGTGCAACACAAACAACAACACAGAGTTACACATGGAATAAACAAACATACAGTCAATAACACAATAGAAAAAGTATATATACAGTGTGTGCAAATGAGGTAGGATAATGGAGGTAAGGCAATAAATAGGCCATAGTGGCAAAACAATTACAATATAGCAATTGTTAGGGTTTGACCAACTATTTGTTTGCATAACCTATATAATATAACACAGCAGTATGCTCTTATCATATAGAGTATAAACTTAATATTATATTGTTAGGGTTTGACCAACTCTAACTCAATTAAACACTGTAGCGATAGATGTGCAGAAGATGAGTGTACAAGTAGAGATACTGGGGTGCAAAGGAGCAAAATAAATGAAATAGATCACAGTATGGGGATGGGGTAGTTGGATGGGCTAATTACAGATGGGCAATGTACAGGTACAGTGATCTATGAGCTGCTCTGACAGCTGGTGCTTAAAGCTAGTGAGGGAGATATGAGTCTCCAGCTTCAGATATTTTTGCAGTTCGTTCCAGTCATTGGCAGCAGAGAACTGGAAGGAAAGGCGGCCGAAGGAGGAATTGGCTTTGGGGTTGACTAGTGAGATATATCTGCTGGAGCACGTGCTACAGGTGGGTGCTGCTATGGTGACCAGTGAGCTGAGATAAGGTGGGGCTTTACCTAGCAAAGACTTATAGATGACCTGGAGCCAGTGGGTTTGGCGACGAATATGAAGCGAGGGCCAGCCAACGAGAGCATACAGGTCGCAGTGGTGGGTAGTATATGAGGCTTTGGTGACAAAACAGATGGCACTGTGATAGACTGCATCCAATTTGCTGAGTAGAGTGTTGGAGGCTATTTTGTAAATGACATTGCCGAAGTCAAGGATCGGTAGGATAGTCAGTTTTACGAGGGTATGTTTGGCAGCATGAGTGAAGGATGCTTTGTTGCGAAATAGGAAGCTGATTCTAGATTTCATTTTGGATTGGAGATGCTTAATGTGAGTCTAGAAGGAGAGTTTACAGTCTAACCAGACACCTAGGTAGTTGTAGTTGTCCACATATTCTAAGTCAGAACCGTCCAGAGTAGTGATGAATTAATAAGAATATGTACATATAAATATATGGATGAGCGATGGCCGTGCGGCATAGGTGAGATGCAGTAGATGGTATAGAGTACTGTATATACATATGAGATGAGTAATGTAGAGTATGTAAACATTATATAAAGTGGCATTGTTTAAAGTGACTAGTGATACATTTATTACATCGAATTTTTTATTATTAAAGTGACTAGAGATTTGAGTCAGTATGTTGGCAGCAGCCACTCAATGTTAGTGATGGTTGTTTAACAGTCTGATGGCCTTGAGATAGAAGCTGTTTTTCAGTCTCTCGGTCCCAGCTTTGATGTACCTGTACTGACCTCGCCTTCTGGATGATAGCGGGGTGAACAGGCCGTGGCTCGGGTGGTTGTTGTCCTTGATGATCTTTTTGGCCTTCCTGTGACATCGGGTGGTGTAGGTGTCCTGGAGGGCAGGTAGTTTGGCCCCGGTGATGCGTTGTGCAGACCGCACTACCCTCTGGAGAGCCCTGCGGTTGAGGGCGGAGCAGCTGCCGTATCAAGCGGTGATACAGCCCGACAGGATGCTCTTGATTGTGCATCTGTAAAGGTTTGTGAGTGTTTTAGGTGACAAGCCAAATTTCTTCAGCCTCCTGAGTTTGAAGTTGCGCCTTCACCACACTGTCTGTGTGGTTGGACCATTTCAGTTTGTCCGTGATGTGTACACCGAGGAACATCTTTCCACCCTCTCCGCTACTGTCCTGTCGATGTGGATAGGGGGGTGCTCCCTCTGCTGTTTCCTGAAGTCCACGATCATCTCCTTTGTTTTGTTGACGTTAAGTGAGAGGTTATTTTCCTGACACCAGACTCCGAGGGCCCTCACCTCCTCCCTGTAGGCTGTCTCGTCATTGTTGGTAATCAAGCCTACCACTGTTGTGTCGTCTGCAAACTTGATGATTGAGTTGGAGGCGTGTATGTCCACGCAGTCATGGGTGAACAGGGTGTACAGGAGAGGGCTGAGAACGCACCCTTGTGGGGCCCCAGTGTTGAGGATCAGCGGGGTGGAGATGTTGTTTCCTACCCTCACCACCTGGGGGCGGCCCGTCAGAAAGTCCAGGACCCAGTTGCACAGGGCGGGGTCGAGACCCAGGGTCTCGAGCTTAATGACGAGTTTTGAGGGGTACTATGGTGTTAAGCATGCACCCATTAAGAAAATGACTGTAAAAACGGTTAAATCCACATCAATTGATGAGGAATTGAAAAATGGTATGGTTGAGAGGGATGAGGTAAAAGGAATGGTAAACAAGTCTGGCTACACAACCGGATTGGCAAATGTATTGCAAATTGAGAAATCATGTGACTAAACTGCCTAAAAAGAGAGCTAATATTAATAATATTTATGTCAATCTCTCCTGGCTCAAAGTGGAGGAGAGATTGACTTCATCACTACTTGTATTTATGAGAGGTATTGACATGTTGAATGCACCAAGCTGTCTGTCTAAACTACTGGCACACAGCTCGGACACCCATGCATACCCCACAAGACATGCCACCAGAGGTCTCTTCACAGTCCCCAAGTCCAGAACAGACTATTGGAGGCACACAGTACTACATAGAGCCATGACTACATGGAACTCTATTTCACATTAAGTAAATGACGCAAGCAGTAAAATTAGATTTAAAAAACGGATAAAAATACACATTAAGGAACAGCGGGGACTGTGAAGCAACACAAACATTGGCACAGACACACACACACACACACACACACACACACACACACACAAACACACGATAACATACGCGCTATACACACAGATACACATGGATTTTGTACTGTAGATATGTGGTAGTGGTGGAGTAGGGGCCTGAGGGCACACAGTGTGTTGTGAATGTATTGTAATGTTTTTAAAGTTGTCCTTGTACAAAGGCTTGATGGCTGAAACGTGTCCGAAACGTTACTCCTAAATTCATCAAATCAATCATTATATCCTGTATCACTTGTGTAGTATCAGAGAACAAGGTGCTGTGCCACCCGTCTTCAGTGGACTCCCTGTCCACCAGCGCAGCCACAGAGGACCACGTATCCATGGGAGGCTGGGCTGCCAGGAAGGCCCTGAGGGTGGTGGAACATGTGGAACAAGGTGGGAAACTAACCATTGATTTGGACTTGATACAGTAGATATTCAATTTTTGATTATTTGTTACTGTTGAAAAGAAGCAATATTTTGATACTAGATATTAATTAGTTACCTGTCAGATTTTTTTCTGTGAAATTCACACAAATATTTTTGGGGCTGGGTTCACACACAAAGGGGCAAAAACAACAACATCATTTAATTGGTTCTAACCTGGGGTGGGAATTGTCTGCGCAAGGTCGCAATTCATTGGTGAATAGTTTTTCTGACACGAGCTGTGTACTATATCGGTCACTAAACCTCAAAGTTATCTGCTTTTGAGCATTTAATGTAAATAGTGAGTAGCAAACAAACAGAAGTAAATGATGTATACTGATGTACAGTGCATTCGGAAAGTATTCAAACCCCTTGACATTTTCCACATTTAGTATGTTACAGCCTGATTCTAAAAAAAAAATTCCCCCCTCATCAATCTATACACAATACCCCATAACGACAAAGCAAAAATATAGTTAAAAAATAACAATAATTTTAAAAATCCTGAAATATCACCTCTGTTGAACTTTGTTGAAGCACCTTCGGCAGCGATTACATCCTGGAGTCTTCTTGGGTATGACTCTACAAGCTTGGCACAAGCTGCCCAGTGACACGAGCTATATATCTTCTATGCTCGCTTCGAGGGAAGTAAAACTGAAACATGCATGAGAGCATCAGCTGTTCCGGATGACTGTGTGATCACGCTCTCCGCAGCTGATGTGAGTAAGACCTTCAAACAGGTCAACATTCACAAGGCCGCAGGGCCAGACGGATTACCAGGACGTGTACTCAGAGCATGCGCTGACCAACTGGCACGTGTCTTCACTGACATTTTCAACCTCTCCCTGACCGAGTCTGTAATACCAACATGTTTTAAGCAGACCACCATAGTGCCAGTGCCCAAGAACACTAAGGTAACCTGCCTAAATGACTACCGACCCGTAGCACTCACGTCTGTAACCATGAAGTGCTTTGAAAGGCTGGTTATGGCTCACATCAACACCATTATTCCAGAAACCTTAGACCCACTCCAATGTGCATACCGCACAAACAGATCCACAGACGATGCAATCTCTATTGCACTCCACACTGCCCTTTCCCACCTGGACAAAAGGAACACCTATGTGAGAATGCTATTCATTGACTACAGCTCAGCGTTCAACACCATAGTGCCCACAAAGCTCATCACTAAGCTCAGGACCCTGGGACTAAACACCTCCCTCTGCAACTGGATCCTGGACCTTCTGATGGGCCGCCCCCAGGTGGTAAGGGTAGGTAACAACACATCCGCCACGCTGATGCTCAACACAGGGGCCCCTCAGGGGTGCGTGCGCAGCCCCCTCCTGTACTCCCTGTTCACTCATGAGGTACAACTCCAACACCATCATCAAGTTTGCTGATGACACAACAGTGGAAGGCTTGATCACTGACAACGATGATACAGCCTATATGGAGAAGGTCAGAGACCTGGCCGTGTGGTGCCAGGACAACAACCTCTCCCTCAACGTGATCAAGACAAAGGAGATGATTGTGGACTACAGGGAAAGGAGGACCGAGCACGCCCCCATTTTCATTGACGGGGCTGTAGTGGAGCAGGTTGAGAGCTTCAAGTTCCTTGGTGTCCACATTACCAACAAACTAACATGGTCCAAGCACACCAAGACAGTCGTGAAGAGGGCACGACAAAACCTATTCCCCCTCAGGAGACTGAAAAGATTTGGCATGGGTCCTCAGATCCTCAAAAGGTTTTACAAATGCGCCATCGAGAGCATCCTGACGGTTTGCATCCCTGCCTGGTATGGCAACTGCTCAGCCTCCAACCGCAAGGCTCTACAGAGGGTAGTGCATACGGCCCAGTACATCACCGGGGCCAAGCTTCCTGCCATCCATGACCTCTATACCAGGCGGTGTCAGAGGAAGGCCCTAAAAATTGTCAAAGACTCCAGCCACCCTAGTCATAGACTGTTCTCTCTGCTACCGCACAGCAAGCGGTGCCGGAGCGCCAAGTCTAGGTCCAAGAGGCTTCTAAATAGCTTCTACACCCAAGCCATAAGACTCCTGAACAGCTAATCAAATGGCTACCCAGACTATTTTCATTGCCCCCCCCCCGCTCTGGAACGCTGCTGCTACTCTCTGTTACTATCTATGCATAGTCACTTTAATAACTCTACCTACATGTACATATTACCCCAATTACCTCGACACAGGTGCCCCCTCACATTGACATTGACTCTGTACCGGTATCCCTGTATATAGCCCCGCTATTGTTATTTACTGATGCTCTTTAATTATTTGTTATTCTTATCTCTTACTTTTGGGGCGGGGTGTATGTTCTTAAAACTGCATTGCTGGTTAAGGGCTTGTAAGTAAGCATTTCACTAAGGTCTACACCTGTTGTAATCAGGGTTGTTCTTCTTAATCTGAATTGGGAAACATTTACCCAGTTACTGTGAAAATGTCCTACTTCTACTGACTGTGGGCATTCTGGGTAATATGTAACTTCACGGTGATACTAACAACTGCAGTAGTGGAGTTCAAGCAAACACAGAAAAACAACAAGTCAGCGATATTTAAAAGACACCCCAGAGGAAGTTGCCGCCACTATTTCAACGTATTGTCTTGTCCTAGAGATGAAATGCACGTTGACTTAAATCATTGTGCAACATCATGTGTAAACTCTGGCCATCGTCTTTCAGCTAAAAAAAAGTTGATTTCTACCGGTGTGGCTGTTTAAAAAACTAGCCCACATTTAGAGAGCTCAACCAGTGTTAAAAGTATAATGTAATATCAGATCATTTCTGGGTAACAATTAACTACCTTACTGTGATTGCTTTCAATTAAAATTGTCAAAAAGAAACAAAAATAGCTTCTTAGAGATATTTTATGAGATATTTCCCATGCAAGAATGCTGCTAGGATTTTCTGGGAGTGGTCTGAATGGGGAGGGGTCCAGGCCGGTCAAAACTCCATCCCACCAAAACAGGCTGAAATTTCAGGCTTTTTAAAAAATATATATATTTGTATTATTATTATTATAATTTTTTTTTACAAACAGCTCTTACACTAAAAGGACATTATCATCCTTTTCACAATTTCACAGTATTATTCCAACCTCATACTGTGGAAATATATATAAAATACAGGAAAATCATGTTTTTTTTGACTGCACTGGACATTTAAAATACTTTTTACCTCTATGTCAAAAAGGACATTTTAGATTTTTTGGTCTCTATTTTGATATATTTCTATGCATTGAACATTAATAAGAAATACAACAAAAATTGTATTAGATTTTATCCTATATAATAACTTGTATAATACTGTTGTTGATGATACTTATCCAATCAGAAAAATGTGTTTTATTTATGTGAATAACGTGTTATTCTGAGGGTCCACAATCTCATTTCCTCTCCCCCTCGTCAGTCCTAGCAATCGAGCTGCTAGCTGCCTGCCAGGGAATTGAGTTCCTCCGCCCCCTGCGTACTACAACACCATTGGAGAAGGTCTATGACCTTGTACGCAGCGTAGTCAAGTAAGCCAAACCGATCTGCACAGTGTGTACACACTAACGCACACAACACATGTCTCAGTCCCCTGAAATAATTGAGAAAGTTGGTTAATATTTATCCAATGTCCCTCTTCTTTCTGTGCCTCCTCTTCCCCTCATTATGTGGCTCCCACCGATTCGCTTCCCTTCTCTGCCTCCCCCTCTTCTCCTCACCTTCTCTGCCTCACCCTCTTCTCCTCACCCTCTCTGCCTCCCCCTCTTCTCCTCCCCTTCTCTGCCTACCCCTCTTCTCCTCACCCTCTCTGCCTCCCCCTCTTCTCCTCCCCTTCTCTGCGTCCCCCTCTTCTCCTCCCCTTCTCTGCCTCCCCCTCTTCTCCTCCCCTTCTCTGCCTACCCCTCTTCTCCTCACCCTCTCTGCCTTACCCTCTTCTCCTCACCCTCTCTGCCTCCCCCTCTTCTCCTCACCCTCTCTGCCTCCCCCTCTTCTCCTCACCCTCTCTGCCTCCCCCTCTTCTCCTCACCTTCTCTGCGTCCCCCTCTTCTCCTCCCCTTCTCTGCCTCCCCCTCTTCTCCTCCCCTTCTCTGCCTCCCCCTTTTCTCCTCACCCTCTCTACCTACCCCTCTTCTCCTCACCCTCTCTGCCTTACCCTCTCTGCCTACCCCTCTTCTCCTCACCTTCTCTGCCTCCCCCTCTTCTCCTCACCCTCTCTGCCTACCCCTCTTCTCCTCACCTTCTCTGCCTCCCCCTCTTCTCCTCACCCTCTCTGCCTACCCCTCTTCTCCTCACCCTCTCTGCCTTACCCTCTTCTCCTCACCCTCTTCTCCTCACCCTCTCTGCCTCCCCCTCTCTGCCTCCCCCTCTTCTCCTCACCTTCTCTGCCTCCCCCACTTCTCCTCACCCTCTCTGCCTACCCCTCTTCTCCTCCACTTCTCTGCCTCCCCCTCGTCTCCTCACCCTCTCTGCCTACCCCTCTTCTCCTCCCCTTCTCTGCCTCCCCCTCGTCTCCTCACCCTCTCTGCCTACCCCTCTTCTCCTCACCCTCTTCTCCTCCCCTTCTCTGCCTCCCCCTCTTCTCCTCACCCTCTGCCTCCCCCTCTTCTACTCACCCTCTCTGCCTACCCCTCTTCTCCTCCCCTTCTCTGCCTCCCCCTCTTCTCCTCCCCTTCTCTTCCTCCCCCTCTTCTCCTCCCCCTCTTCTCCTCACCCTCTCTGCCTCACCCTCTCTGCCTCCCCCTCTTCTCCTCACCCTCTCTGCCTCCCCCTCTTCTCCTCACCCTCTTCTCCTCACCCTCTCTGCCTCACCCTCTCTGCCTCCCCCTCTTCTCCTCACCCTCTCTGCCTCTCCCTCTTCTCCTCACCCTCTCTGCCTCCCCCTCTTCTCCTCCCCTTCTCTGCCTCCCCCTCTTCACCTCACCCTCTCTGCCTACCCCTCTTCTCTTCCCCTTATCTGCCTCCCCCTCTTCACCTCACCCTCTCTGCCTACCCCTCTTCTCAGGCCCTGGATCAAGGATAGGTTCATGTCTCCAGACATTGAGGCGGTCCATCGTCTTCTTCTAGACCAGAAGGCAAGTGTGGGGTCATAATAGTGTGGGGTCATAATAGTGTGGGGTCATAACTCTCAGCCTATATTCATTTAAATAAATGAAAATGTTAATTTAGCACATGCTTTTGTCCAAGTTTGTGTATTTTGTGTGGTTATTCAGGTGTGGAACGTGGCTCAGCCATACATTGAGAAGTACAACATGGAGCTTCTTCCTGAGTCCCGCCCCATCTCTCCTACTGCCTTCTCATTGGATCCCCCAGCATCACCACGGAAACGCATCCGACTTGAGTGAAATCATCATCTGTCTAAATGTATACTTTTTGTCTTCCTGTTTTTCAGACAAATGTTTTCTTCCTTCCACAACCACAGCCGCTTCAATAATGATCATGTATTCCATGCTAGTTTTGAACAAAGAGTTGTCGGATAACATTGATTGAGGCTAGACAGTAGATTTGTAATCTTATTCGTCACAGAAACTAGATAGAGCTTGATTTAATGTATTAAACTTTATTCACAAAAGCAATGTGAATTTATTTTTCAATAAACTACAATAATTTTATGCCTTATTACCTTAGTTATGTCATATATTCATACTTTGTTTAATAGTAATTTGGGGAACTTATTGTACACAGAAATGACTATGTACGTAGAGTGAATATTGATTTAAAACTACAATGTCCACCTGAATCATCTAAACAGTAAATACAGTCAATCTAAGGCAGTGGTTTTGTGTTTTTACTGGAATTGACCAACACCTGAAGATTTTTCTAAACAAATGTAATTTTTACAACATAAGGCCTACATGTGCACACTGTATTCTGCATGTTTGTGCAAAATAGGTTGCACCCTTTACATTTTAGCACTGAATAAAGTGCTAATAACATGCTCATAATTATAGTGGAATATGCATTCAACTGTTTCCGTTGAAATTCTACAATGAATTTCCAACAACTGAATTTTTATCACGCACTCGCTCAAGTGGATTTGGGAGTTGGTGGTAGAACAAGCTGGCCTGGGCACCAGTCTCTTTACTTAATCCATTCCCTGTACCCACATGATGTGCCAGGGGACTGGTCTTTGGTTTCTGCCATCTTCAAATATAAACGTTATATCATTAATGAGCTCGATGAGAACAGAGGATTTGATCCTGATCACACATCTATCGTCCCATCACAACGATTATGTAAATATTGAAACTCACTTTTTCTCCACAGAACATGTTGCTAAAACCAGTCTGTCAAAATTTGCTAATTCACTTCTAAATTCTCAAACTAAATACATACTGCAATTCCAACCACAAAACATCTTTAGTCTCAAAATACAACAACGTGCCTAGCTAACAGCTAAATGTTTGTTTTTGACTTTGTTATAAATTGCAATGATATGTTCGAGGCTCCAAAATGTTGTCACGGAAAATATTCACGGTATTTACAACAATCAATGAGCAACTCCGCCGTAAATCCAGCGCAAGGACGTTGAGATTGCTGAAAGTCCAGTCTCTTTGGCAATGGCAAGGAAGCGGCAAGGAGTGAAACGTTCACTAAAGACACTGGCAGACTAAGAACATATAGGCCTACTTCAAAAGAAACGCTAGGGGCCAACTGTCAAACACAGAGGCTGTGTAATGTATTTTCTGAGATATGCAAAGGAACAAATGGATAAGTTCCTGTATGCTGCTACTGTACAAGAAAATGCGGTGCCATTTCATTGGGGCATGGAGAGAACCCCCCCCCCCCATATTTCCCTGCCATTATTTTGTAATGAACTACATAGCTACAGTGCGCAATATTGCGTGAGTTGTTTACATTTGAAACGCGCACGACTCATTTTAGCCTCGTGTGCCCAGAGATTGGAACAAATCAGACATTAGACATTTCACCACAGAAAGCTATTGGAGAAAACATTTCAAGGCAAGTGGACAGAGATAAAACCAGGAATTCAGGCATTAGACCGATTCTGTAAACAACAATAACCTGCACTGAACGTTTGTTTCTTAACACTGGGATCTGAATAGCAACATCAGATTCACATTCTAACCAATGCAAAACTATAAGATGTAGGCTATTGATTATTTAGACTATAGAGGTAGTCACTATTTTTGACTGCAAACTCAAAAGTATTTGTTATTGCATTCCCTCAGATATTAATTATTGTAAGTTATAGTACCTATTCTGAACACAAACTGAGAATGGACATTCGCTCCCCTTTGAGCATGCCTGATATAAAGAAAGGTAAGCCAACATTTAAACAGATGCTAGTTTTTCTATATATAAGATTTATTTGTTGACATGTTATGATACCATTTATGTTCTTTCAGTGAAGATAAGTTCTCCCAAACACACTCCTGATGCTGAATACCTCTCAAGGAGAAGGTGTGCGATGGCAGGTATTTCATTTGAGGACAAATATACAATTTATGGGTGATTTTTACTGTGACTAAAACATTTATTATGAATAAGAAACAAATAAACATCTAATTTCTTACAGAAAGTCTTGAGGAGACTGCAAAGCCAACATTGGATACAGTTTGGCTGAAATCAAGAAATAGTACAGGTAACGCTTAACATATGCATGCAAATAATTGAACAATGGCAAATGTCATTGTTCTTACTTTCATGATAATGTTATTATTTTTTATTTATTTGTATCTTGTTAAAAGCACTTTGATAGGATATTTGTTGAACTGTTGAATGCAGTGTTTCTCAAAACTCTCCTTGGGGACCCTGAGACATTTAACCATTTTGTTGTGGCCCTGAACTAGCTCACCTGATTGCCCTAGTCAACAGGCATGATGATTAGTTGACAAATTGAATCAGGTGTGCTAGCTCTGGAATAGATCCAATACATGGAATGGTTGGGTATCCCCGAGGAGAGGTTTGAGAACCACTGGTTTAATGGATACACACCAGCCATGGAGACATGTTTTTCTTTTCTCTGATATGCAGATAACGACAGAAAAGCTAACAACCCGTTTGTGCTTCCAATGGATCGTAACCTCTTCAAAAAGAGAGAGATCGACTCTGTAATCAAACAACAAGTACGTAGGCTACTGTAATACCCTCAGGGACTTTTATGCATCCATCTCTAGACTATAATAGAAAATAATACAAATAGAATCTGAGCCATGATTACCACAGTATGCCGGGTCTTCAGATCGAGGCCTGTGGGCCTATCAAGTGATTACAGGAATACCATTTTGCAATTCTCTCTCTCTCTCGCTCGCTCTCTCTCTCTCTCTCTCTCTCTCTCTCTCTCTCTCTCTCTTGCTCTCTCTCTCTCTCTCTCTCTCTCTCTCAGGAGAAGAAGTTCTTCAGCAGCCTGCCGACCCAGATGAAGAGTACCTACCTGTCCCGACTCAGGTGCCGCTCTGCCCCCATGAGGAGCGCTGTGGAAGACACAATCCCCGAACCAGAGAAATGCAGACGGGAAAAAACAACATGTGCCACCGTGGTCACTAAAAGTACTGTATATGACAGACAACAGTCTAGAATCAAAATGTACATTTTAATTATCTAAATATGAATGTATTTGCATTGCTGTCTGGGTCCTATAATTAAGATGATTGTATAATAGGTACACCTATGATAAAAGTATAGTCTACTATAGATTTTATTATAGGAGTATCTATCATTATTTTATTTAAATTATTGGACTTCGACAGCAGTCACAATAAAGGAACATACATCAATGTATTATCAGAGTGTTGACCAGATTATCTCTTGTCGTTTTGCAGGTTGCAGTCAAGAGAGGGAGAGCATTAGGGACTACTTGTCTAAACAGCGAGAAAAGTTTATGCAGCAGGTAAAACAATTATGGTCTAAAATGTAACATAAGCTGTGGCTAGGTGTAATGAATTCAATCACACCTGCAGTGCCGTAGTTATGAAAAGCCAATTTCATTTCAATTCAATATACATTTTTAATAAAGCCATCATTTCTGATGTAGAAGAGACATAATCTCTACAGTAGGTGTTTAAGGAATTCCAGGCTCTCTCTCTCTATCCGTGTCTCTATAGTACTCTCTGTCAGTGAAGCAAGACACCATCAAGAAGCTGGAGAAGGACACGGTGATAGAGCTTCAGTTGATCAGACACGCAGAGAAACATCTGGAACAGGACTCAGTCGCCTTTGAAAAGTTCATCAAGGAAAACGACCAAAGATCAGTGGAAGCTGTCAAGTTGTTAGTAGGCCTATCATTATTATTACCAATAAATAGTAGCCTACACATTATTTTCTATTAGCTTTTAGAATATCTCTAGCTACCTGATTGACAAATAACCGGTAGGTTACAGTAATAATTACAGCAGTTCATTTATTCATGATAGGTCCACCACAGGTAGATCATGGTAAATGCACAATGTTACAATAAGTTAATCATTACCCATCTCATGAATTTACTGTATTATATACTATTCTACTGTATCTTAGTCTATGCCGCTCGGACATTGCTTGTCCATATATTTATATATTCTTAATTACATTCCTTTACTTAGATTTGTGTGTATTGGATATATGGTGTGAAATTGTTAGATATTACTGCACTGTCAAGGGCTAGAAACACAAGCATTACGCTACATCCGCAAATAACGTCTTCTAAACACGTGTATGTGAACAATACATTTATTTTTATTTTATTTAAATAAAAACATCACATGTATATTCTGTTATACTTCTTTCCAGGGCAGAGAAAGAGACTATGATGAAAATGGAGAAAACAGCAGAAATTAAAAAAGTAACAGTACAAATGATGGCGATGAAAAGGTACTGTATCATGTACGCTATACTTAGAAAGGAAAATATCAAAATGTGTCTCCTTCGAGCCGGATTTGAACCAGCGACCTAAGGATTTCAGCTTGATTCCAACTACAGTCCTCCGCTCTACCAACTGAGCTATCGAAGGGACGCTGAATGATGCTGAAAAAATAGTATATTTAAAGATGACATCAGAGGAAATCGACAGTTGTGAAATGTTTAATATTTTCAGTATTTTTTCCCCCCCAGTAACGCTGCTCGGTTTTAACATATTTGACTAGTGTAGCTAATGTAGTAGTGAAAGCTACCTAACCACGTTAGGTTTCTTCAGAATGGATGAGCTAGCATGCGCGTTAGCTACGCTACGTTTAGAGAACACGCCGCCGCCGTCGCGCTGAACTCATTCATTTCCATTGGGGAGTGGAAGTGAGTCGACATGTGTTTTTTTTTTCAGTGCTAGTAAATGTCATCCCCACATAAATGCAAGCATATCCCCCTTTAGCGACATCTCAAAGTATCAAGAAATCCTGAAGGAGTACCAGACCTACAAAACGTTTCTCATGGCCGTCGGACCCATGGAGTGGCGTGAGGAACAGAAGCGCAAGAGGGAGGATAGGAGAGCAACCAAGCAGAGGGAGAGAGAGAATACAAACATTTTCTGTCTTCCTTCATCGGTCAAAGGTATTGGAGTTTAAATAATTTCCTTGGATTTATTTGAGAATGATAAAATGAGTGCAATAGGAAATATGCAATAGTAGGCTAAGGGTGTGTTGCAGCAAAATGGTTTAAATTAATCTAGGATTAGAGTTAATCCACGTTGGTGCAACGCACCCTAAATCTATTGACAGAAGTCTGAGATTATGTATTATTTTCCTGACTCCAAGACAGAAATAAAAAAGGTCCGGCGTATGCCAGACGCAATTCAAGAGTCACAACAAATTCTCAGATAAAACATCAAAGCAAAAGGTAAGAGGATGGGGAATATATATTTTTGTGTGTGGATTATATCATAAAATCAATCAATGTAATTGACAAGTAAAATTGAAAATAGTTCAGTGCTAGTGTGTGTGCATTTGATTGTACCCTGTCAGCGGCAAAGTCAGCATCATCCTTCACCACCAGGAGAGACAGGGGTCCACCATCCCTGAGGTGCCAGAGACAGCAGAGACCTCAGACAGTGACGAGGTATGGATTAAACGTTCCTGTTTTCATTAATGGACCATCTTGAGTATTGGTGTGTTTGATGACATAATGTATGTAACCAACCAGGGTAGTGGTTAAAAAATGTGGGTAAACCGGAGGTAAATTTAGCAAAACCTCTAATGCAAAAAAATTTAAAAAACGACATAAATAACGTATCTAACTACCGTAATAAGTGGGTTAACCCTATTTCACAAATGAAGACGAGGTTGACCCCCTAAAACAAACTGATCCGAATGGGACCAGACATCATTAGCGCTTCCATTTTGTTCTCTGCTGTGGCTCCTCTCCTCCAAGGAGCCAGAGTTGTGTTACTCCAACCCCAGGGACATGCTGAATTTGCTGACTGATCTGGAGGAGCAGAACCTGTCCTACATCCAGAACTTCCAGGAGACAGAGGAGGTCATGGATGAGATCCGCAAAACCATCCAGTTGACACAGGAAAGAATGTAAGGAAGAGCACATAATCTATGCTGTTATACTCCCTATTTGAATCAAGTCCTCTCCGGAATACAACATAATCTATGCTGTTATACTCCCTATTTGAATCAAGTCCTCTCCGGAATACAACATAATCTATGCTGTTATACTCCCTATTTGATTCAAGTCCTCTCCGGAATACAACAGCGCTGTGTTCCTCAGAGCGTGCAACGGAAACGAAAATGAGTGTTTTTCTTATCGACGAGTCCAGGTTCTCCTTGGGCAACTTCACCTTTTTTTATTCAGTTAATTTCATGCCTAATAAACACGAGCCAGGTGTCCATCCCTAGCAGATGTGTGTGCTAACAGCATGTGGTGTGTGTTTATTTGTGTGTAATGTACAGGAACAGTGAGGCCCGGATCCTGCTGCAGCAGGTAGACATCTTGAAGAACACCATCCAGAGGGAGGAAGAGAAGACCTCTGAGCTGGAGCTCAAGTCCAGGATCTTCTCCTACGGAGAGTACAGAGCTGACAAACAGGTTAGTACTATTGTCCACGTCGTTGCTGCAGGCCCCAATGGATGAGCTCATTTGATGATTGGCATCACTCTCAGTGACGAAATTGCAACAGCAGGTTACATGGACGCCTTTGATTGGCTGATTTGATTCATTGGTCTACTTCCTAAATTGCATCAGAGAAGAAGATCCAAAGGTACCTCAATCTCCCCAGACCTTTTCCTCCCACTGCATTTTGAGAGGGAGACTAGGAAAAAGGATGCAAGGATTCAAAGGAAATACATGGTGTGTTTGTAAATTCAATCTGGAGTGCCAGAGTGTGCTCAGAATGCACTCTGGGCGTTCGTAAACTCTGAGCGTTGTCAGATTGTCTATTAGTAAATTCAGAGTGTTTAGCTCTCGGAGCGTTCAGAGCGCACACTGGATGCTCTGGTGGAGGAGTAGGGCTGATCCGAGCGTTCTGACCTCAACGGCTGTCAATCACCCAAGCTAACTGGCTAACATTGGCTAGCTTGCTAGCTACTTCCAGACACAAATGAGAGAACCTCACTCTGACCATTGGCTGGTTAGGCTGTTTTCATGTTATCCAGAGCGTTGGTGACTGTACCTGTGCTGCTGGCAACAATTTCATTGTGCCTTTTTACTGACAACTGCCATATTCAATGGGTGTTGAGCGTTCGTAAATGAATCTGTTATTCTGTGCTCTGGCACACTCAGACGAGTGCTCTGAAATCGGTGTAGAGTGGATTTACGAACGCACCCAAAATTGAGATGAAACCATTTCGTAGTCAATTTCACCTCATCACAGGATGTGATGCTCAATGTGCTGCACAAGAAGGTGAAGGAAGTGTACAGGGTGTGTATGGGAGAGGTGGACTCCAATATCAGCACTCTTCACATGCTGGCCAACATCGAGAGCAGAATGCAGGACGTTATGGACCGACTGGAGACGCTGCCCCCGGACAACATTGACACCGTCCGCACCCAGAGGGAGAAGGAGAAGAGGCTCAAGTACGTGTCCTTCCTCACAGCTCTTTGCGGTCATACACCGACGAGTAATCGTAAAGCTCTTTGGCTGCGTTTACACAGGAAGCCCAATTCTGGTATTTTTCCCACACTAATTGTTCTTTTGACCAATCAGATCAGCTATTTTGCCAATAATTGGGTAAAACATCAGAATTGGTCTGCCTGAGTAAACGCAACCTTTGTGACAACTTCTGGTGTAAAAACGTCTTTATAAAATAAATGTGATTGATGAATTAATAGTTGCCAACAACATACCACACTGTAATGCACATTCAGGATGAATGCTCTCAATTGTGCGGTCAGCGGTAGAAGTTGACCAGAGTATTCATTATCCCAAACTTCCTCAGCAATCTCAGGGAGAAGGCTATAAAAGGCTGTTGTGCCGTCTTGACAATAATGCTCCCTCCCTCTAATCTCCTTTCAGGATGCGTGAGGAGAAGCTGTTGATGAAGAAACACCACCAAGAGGAGAGACTCCGAATGGCTCTGGAGAGAGCCACCTCTGTCAGCAAGAAGAGGGTTAGTGTAGTCACTGTATCAAACTGTGCACAAACAGGTCACATATCGATTGCTATAATACAGTTTGAGTAAATATAGACTGTTTATAGACTGGTGGGCATAGAGAATCAACCTAGAATACAGTATCTACCTTTGCAACACTGTGTATTGATGAAACATGCTTTTCCAGGACCAAATGCCTTTGCAATGACACCTAATATTACAGAACTGTAACAGACAGTTTGATACCCAGCATAGTGAGCCAGTCTCCATTTATCCTGTTTTCTCTGGCTTGTAGACGGGCAGAAGGCTGATGCCACGATCGAAGCCATCAGAGATCAAGAAGGACAAGACACACGCATTGACCACTAGAGAGCAAGAAGACGCCTTGTACTTCTTTGCCTGATTCTTTTTAAACCATCAGTATTCACAGACAATATAAGACAGTGACTGATTTTTAAATTAGCTTTTGTATACAGTACCAATCAAAGGTTTGGACACACCTACTCATTCAAGGGTTTTTCTTATTTTAAAAAATTTACCTATTTTCTGAAGACATCAAAACGATGAAATAACATCTGGAATCATGTAGTAACCCAAAAAGTGTTAAACAAATCTATATTTTAGATTCTTCAAAGTAGCCACCCTTTGCCTTGATGACAGCTTTGCACACTCTTGGCATTCTCTCAACCAGCTTCACCTGGAATGTTTTTCCAACAATCTTGGCGTTTCCACATATGCTGAGCATTTGTTGGCTGCTTTTCCTTCACTCTGCGGTCCAAATCATCCGAAACCATCTCAATTGGGTTGAGGTCGGGTGATTGTGGAGGCCAAGTCATCTGATGCAGCACTCCATCACTCTCCTTCTTGGTCAAATAGCCCTTACACAGCCTGGAGGTGTGTTGGGTCATTGTCCTGTTGAAAAACAAATTATAGCGCAAATCAGATGGGATGGTGTATCGCTGCAGAATGCTGTGGTAGCCATGCTGGTTAAGTGTGCCTTGAATTCTAAATAAATCACTGACAGTTGCACCAGCAAAGCAACATCACACCTCCTCCATGCTTCACGGTGGGAACCACACGTGGAGATCATCCGTTCACCTACTCTGCTTCTCACAAAGACACAGCTGTTGGAACCAAAAATCTCACCAAAGGAGATTTCCACCGGTCTAATGTCCATTGCTTGTGTTTCTTGGCCCAAGCAAGTCTCTTCTTATTACTGGTGTCCTTTAGTAGTGGTTTCTTTGCAGCAATTCGACCATGAAGGCCTGATTCACACAGTCTCATCTGAACAGTTGATGTTGAAATGTGTCTGTTACTTGAACTCTGAAGCATTTATTTGGGCTGCAATTTCTGAGGCTGGTAACTCTAATGAGCTTATCCTCTGCAGCAGAGGTAACTCTGGGTCTTCCATTCCTGTGGCGGTCCGTTTTTTTCATAGCGCTTGATGGTTTTTGCAACTGCACTTGAAGAAACTTTCAAAGTTCTTTAAATTTTCCGTATTGACTGACCTTCATGTCTTAAAGTAATGGACTGCCGTTTCTCTTTGTTTATTTGAGCTGTTCTTGCCATAATATGGACTTGGTCTTTTACCAAATAGGGCTATCTTCTGTCTACCACCCCTACCTTGTCACAACACAACTGAATTAAGGAAAGACATTTCACAAGTTAACAAGGCACACCTGTTAATTGAAATGCATTCCAGGTGACTACCTCATGAAACTGGTTGAGAGAATGCCAAGAGTGTGCAAAGCTGTCAAGGCAAAGGGTGGCTACTTTGAAGAATCTAAAATATATTTTGATTTGTTTAACACTTTTTTGGTTACAACATGATTCCATATGTGCTATTTCATAGTTGGATGTCTTCACTATTATTCTACAATGTAGAAAACATTAAAAATAAAAACCCTGGAAGGAGTAGGTGTCCAAACTTTTGACTGGTACTGTACATTAGGTCTATATTTCAGTTAGCCCAGGTCACCAAGGAGCATTTAGATTCACTCACTGATTTGGCCTATACAAGATTATCTAATGCTATACAACAGTTAGATTGTTCATTAAATGTACTGTATACTTTGATTATAAATAAAAATCTATTTTTACCTTAGTATATTCTGTTATTGTTTCC
Organism: Salmo trutta; assembly: GCF_901001165.1. Lineage (NCBI taxonomy): Eukaryota > Metazoa > Chordata > Actinopteri > Salmoniformes > Salmonidae > Salmo > Salmo trutta. The sequence continues at coordinate 51,883,104 of NC_042963.1, forward strand.
TAAATATGATAATTTACAGATAGAAAGTAGGTAAATTACACAATAATGCCATACAAGATATTACTGAAAAGTGCAATATGCACAATTTTATTATCCTTGTGCTCAAAAGGGGCACAACAGCTTGCTTCATCATCATATAAAAAAAGACCACTGCTTCTCAGATGTTTTCAAAACAAGACATTTTCATAAAAAATGGCAACAAATCAGCAAACAAGATTAGCAACCAGACATCAAAAAGAAGCTTGCAGTAGCATGCATCTTTCAAACGTCTTTCATTTCACCATCCTCCTCCTCCTCTTCTACCCCTCTAATGAACAAGACATTGTTGCATCTGTGTGGAGGGAAAAAAATAGTGTACTGTTAGCTCACCGTGGGCTAGTATGTCAGAAAGGAAATTAAACATTGTGCTAATTCTGCAATTACAATGGAGATACAGTGCTATTAGAAAGTATTCATAACCTTTGACTTATTCCACATTTGTTACAGCCTGAATTCAAAATATATTTTTTCCCCTTCACCCATCTACACACACTACCCCATGATAAACATGTTTGAAAACATGTTTAGAGAATTTTTTTTGCTAATTTATTGAAAATGAAATCTCTAATTTACATAAGTATTCACACCAAGGAGTCATTGCATGTTAGAATCACCTTTGGCAGCAATTACAGCTGTGAGTCTAAGAGCTTTGCACACCAGGATTGTACAATATTTACATATTATTTAATTCTTCAAGCTCTGTCAAGTTGGTTGTTGATCATTGCTCGACAGCCATTTAAGTCTTACCGACGATTTAAGTCAAAACTGTAACTAGGCCACCCAGGAACATTCAATGTTGTCTTGGTAAGCAACTCCAGTGTATATTTTGATCTTGTGTTTTAGGTTATTGTCCTGCTGAAAGGTGAATTGGTCTCCCAGTGTCTGTTGGAAAGCGGACTGAACCAGGTTTTCCTCTAGGATTTTTCATGTGCTTAGCTCTATTCCGTATATTTTATCCTAAAAAAAAAACTCCCTAGTCCTTGTCAATGACGAGCATACCCATAACATGATGCAGCTACCACCATGCTTGAAAATTTGAAGAGTGGTACTCAGTAATGTGTTGTATTGGATTAGCCCCAAACATAAGGCTTTGTATTCAGAACATAAAGTACACTTCTTTGTCACATTTTTAGCAGTTTTATTTTAGTTCCTTATTGCAAACAGGATGCATGTTTTGGAATAGTTTTATTATGTACAGGCTTCCTTCTTTTCACTGTCATTTAGGTTATTATTGTGGAGCAACTTCAATGTTTTCTCCTATTACAGCATTTAAACTTGGCAACCGTTTTAGTCACCATTGGCCTCATGGTGAAATCCCTGAGCAGTTTCCTTCCTCTCCAGCAACTGAGTTAGGAAGGACGCCTGTATCTTTGTAATGACTGGGTGTATTGATATACCACCCAAAGTGTAATTAATAACTTCACCATGCTCAAAAATACCTTCAATGTCTGCTTTTATAGTTTATACCCATATACCAAGAGGTACCCTTCTTTGCAAGGCATTGGAAAACCTCTGTGGTCTTTGTGGTTGAGTCGTTGTTTAAAATTCACTAATCGACTGAGGGACCTTACAATTATTTGTATGTGTGGGGTACAGAGATGAGGTAGTCTTTCAAAGTCATGTTTAACACTTATTTACACACAGAGTGAGTCCATGCAACTTTTTATGTGACTTGTTAAGCACATGTTTATCCCTGAACTAATTTAGGCTTGCCATAACAAAGAAGTTGAATACTTATTGACTCAAGACATTTCAGCTTTTCATATTTATTTTTTTTACATTTTTTTTTACATTTGTAAACATAATTCCACTTTGACATTATGGGGTATTGTGTGCAAGCCAGTGACACAATCTCAATGTAATACATTTTAAATTCAGGCTGTAACACAACAAAATGGGGGAAAAAGTCAAGGGCTGTGAATACTTTCTAAAAGCCTTTGTGTGTAGCCTGGTCACAGATCTGTTTGTGCGGTCTTGCAACTCCTATGGTCATCGTTACTCCAATCCATGACCATAGGAGTTGGCAAGACAGCACAAACAGATCTGAGACCAGGCTAATGTGTTTAATCATGAACTCTGCGAAGTACAAGTAAACAAAAAAGTATTCCACTGAACTTACCTGACGAGCACTTCTCCTAGGTGACCAGCCAATGCTCCATCAACATACTCTTCAGTGTTGGCCAACTATAAAATCAGAGACAATATATTGTTAGATGTTATAAATTGATATGAATGCTGTACAAAATGTACACCTGTTTTAATCAAACTAAATGAATGGCCCACAGTGATGCAACCAGAGCCATATAGCTTAGCTAGAGATTCGGATGGGCAAGCTCTCTCTAGATGCATCTGTGTGCACATGAGGGACTCCAGCTGTAGGGAATTATGCATTTCAGTGATGTTTTCACATTTTACTGTATGCATCTTTCTGGTCCACACACAAACCTGCATATTCATGTAGCTGTCCACGGACACCAGGTATCCTTTGTATTCCATGCCCCACTTCAGCTTCACCATCACGGGCTTGCCAGTCAGACCGTTCAGGAACGGTTTGGGATTCAGTGGTAAACTCTGAAATGACATTATTCACATGTGCCATTATCAAATAAAATGTTATTGGTCACATACATATATTTAGCAGATATTATTGGACAAAAGGAACACCTATATGATAATGTTGTTCATTGACTACAGCTCAGCGTTCAACACCATAGTGCCCACAAAGCTCATCACTAAGCTAAGGACCCTGGGACTAAACACTTCCCTCTGCAACTGGATCCTGGACTTACTGATGGGCCACCCCTAGGTGGTAAGGGTAGGCAAAAACACGTCTGCCATGCTGATCCTCAACACTGGTGCCCCTCAGGGGTGTGTGCTTAGAAGGCGGCAGCGTAGCCTAGTGGTTAGAGCGTTGGACTATTAACCGAAAGGTTACAAGATCGAATCCCCGAGCTGACAAGGTACAAAATCTGTCGTTCTGCCCCTGAACAAGGTTAAACCCATTGTTCCTAGGTTGTCATTGAAAATAAGAATTTGTTCTTAACTGACTTACCTAGTTAAATAATAAATTAGTCCCCTCCTGTATTCCTTGTTCAGCCACGACTGCGTGGCCAAACACGACTCCAACACCATCATTAAGTTTGCTGACGACACAACAGTGTCTGATCACCGACAACGATGAGACAGCATATAGGGAGGAGGTCAGATACCTGGCAGTGTGGTACCAGGACAACAACCACTCCCTCACATCACCAATGAATTATCATGGTCCAAACACACCAAGACAGTTGTGAATAGTGTACGACAACAGGAGACTGAAAAAATTTGGCATGGGTCCCCAGATCCTCAAAAAGTTCTACAGCTGCACCATCGAGAGCATCCTGACCGGTTGCATCACCAACTGGTATGGCAAGCGGTACCGTAGCGCCAAGTCTAGGACTAAAAGGCTCCTTAACAGCTTCTACCGCCAAGCCATAAGACTGCTGAACAATTAATCAAATGGCCACCCGAACTATTTACATTGACCCCCCCCTTTGTTTTTACACTGCTGCTACTTGCTGTTATTATGTATGCATCATGGACATTTTTACTGACAGTTGTGGCTGCAAATTACCTCGACTAACCTGTACATCGCACATTGACTCTGTACTGGTACCCGCTGTATATAGCCTTTTTCAAAAAAATTTACTTTACCGTAAATTCCGGACTATAAGCCGCAACTTTTTTTCCCCAGTTTTGAACCTCGCGGCTTAAACTATGACGCGGCTAATATATGGATTTTTCCCGCTTTCAATTTTTTTTTCCTAAAAAACAAACATTCTGTGACGCTCAGTTTTTTGGCGGCATGAAGCTTTCATTAGACCAATGTAATTGCCGAACGGGTTAAGGTCAAACAACTTTTTTGTTTACTGTTTTGATTAAATCGAGCGCTCTCAAACTTCCCATCATTCTGATTACGGTAGTCATTTTGTCACCCTCATCATGGCAAAGACACGGAGAAATGCATATGATGCAGCTTTCAAGTTGAAGGCGATTGATCTGGCTGTTGGAAAAGGAAATAGAGCTGCTGTACGGGAGCTTGGTCTTAATGAGTCGATGATAAGACGTTGGAAACAGCAGCGTGAGGAATTGACTCAGTGCAAAAAGACAACTAAAGCTTACTGCTAATTTTTTATTTTTTGTTACAAGCCGTGTTTCGTTAAAGCCTATTTATTTTTGTTACAAGCCGTGTTTCATTAAAGCCTGTGTAAAGTTCATTTGTTTCAATGTACCGGTAGGCACCTGCGGCTTATAGACATGTGCGGCTTATTTATGTTCCAAATAATATATTTTTTTAAATTCAGTGGGTGCGGCTTATATTCAGGTGCGCTTAATAGTCTGGAAATTACGGTAGTTTATTTGGTAAATATTTTCTTAACTCTTTTGTGAACTGCACTGTTGGTTAAAGACTTGTAAGTAAGCATTTCTACACCTGTTGTATTCGGCGCATGTGACAAAGTTCTTTGATGTGGTATATTGGCCATATATCACACCTCCTCTGGCCTTATTGCTTAATTATATTATAGTCATAATATTAACGATAATTAACTGGTTATATTTAAGCAATAAGGCACGAGGGGGTGTGGTATATGGCCAATATACCACGGCTAAGGACTGTTCTCGGCACGACACAACGAGGAGTGCCTGGATACAGCCCTTAGCCGTGGTATATTGGTAATATATCACAAACCCCCGAGGTGCCTTATTGCTTTTATAAACTGGTTACCAATGTAATTAGAGCATTAAATACACATTTGTCATACCCACGGTATATGGTCTGTTATAAACTGGGTGGTTTGCGACCCGAATGCTGATTGGCTGACAGCCATTGTATATCAGACTGTATACCATGGGTATGACAAAACGTTTATTTTTACTTCTCTAATTACATTGGGAACCAGTTTATAATAGCAATAAGGCACCTCTGGGGTTTGTGTATATGGCTAATATATCACGACTAAGGGCTGTGTCCAGGCACTCCGAGGTGCGTCGTGCGTAAGAACAGCCCTTAGCGGTGGTATATTGATCATATACCACACCTCCTCGGGCCTTATTGCTTAAATATACCACGGCTGTCAGCCAATCAGTAATCAGGGCCCGAACCACTCAGTTTATAACAGGTATGACAAAACATTTATTTTTACAGTTCTAATTACGTTGGTAGCCAGTTTATAATAGAAATAAGGCCGTGGCATATCGGCTATATGCCACACCTCCTTGGGCCTTATTGCTTAAATATCCCACGTCTGTCAGACAACCAGCATCCAGGACCCAAACACATTACAGCTGCATCTCACAGCTAGCTACCTAGATAATCAAACTAGCCTTTCACATGCAGTGCAAAGCACAACAAAGTACATCTTACCACCCTAACTAGCTACCGTAGCTAGCTAGTTGGATAATCACAACAAAGGCGCATAATGCGAATTTATGATAACTTTAATTTGAGTAGTTAGCTATGATATGCCTGGACGTTCACTACATATATTACCAATCCTCATCAAACACCTCATAATATAGTCTATAATATTTACCATTTTGATTCTGTATGAGCTTCAACGACGATTGCACACCGTTATTGGATACAGGAAGTAGTGGTGAACTCTGAACTCTGATCCGTACAAAACAGCACTGTGATTGGTTCAGTTTTTGTAATTGTTCATCCTGATTGGCCACAGAACCGGAGAGAAGAACAGACGGGAATTGTATAATATAGTCTCTCTTGCTCGCCGGGCTAGACAACAGCAGGTGCAGTTTGAGTTGTGACCACTAGGAGGTAATGTTCTCAAATGGATTGAAGTAGCCAACACTCCCAACCATTGTGAATGATTTGCATAACATAAGATAAACTTTTATGGAAACTTGTATCTCCTTTTAAAGATGTAAATTATATTATGATAATCGATATTGGCAGCCACATAGTAGTCTTATTTTATTTTATTTATTTCACCTTTATTTAACCAGGTAGGCAAGTTGAGAACAAGTTCTCATTTACAATTGCGACCTGGCCAAGATAAAGTCTAAAGAATGTTGGTTATTTTGGAATGTTTATTTAAATGTAAATTGAAATTCACTGCAGATTGTTGCTTGTGCTATTGCTGTACTGTAGTTCATTGTGAATGTCATGGAATTTTTGGCACAAGATAGGTCAAATTCTCTCTCTATGTCTCTGGCCGTTTTCGAGCGGATCACTTTTGTCAATCTCCAGCTTTCAAAGTGTGTTGCATTATGTGGATAGAAATTGTCCGACTTGATGATTAAGGTGTTTTTGTTTGTCCCATGCAAACGTGTCTACCTGCATGAACTTGATAAAAATCAAGAGATCAAAGGTAATGAAGTTTTGACTGCAGTCGACGGCAAGTTTCTGCAGTTGCTCTTCACCAACCTCCTCCGGCAGCCATGGCCTGCATTGTGGAAGGCTCTATTGTATTTATTTAACCTTTATACTAGGCAAATCAGTTCAGAACAAATTCTTATTTACAATGACGGCCTACCAAAAGGCAAAAGGCCTCCTGACGGGGCTGGGATTCAAAATAAAAAATATAGCACAAAACACACATCATGAGAAAGAGAGACCTAAGACAACAGCATAACATGGCAGCAACACATGACAACACAGCATGGTAGCAACACCACATGACAACAACATGGTAGCAACACAACATGGCAGCAGCACAAAACACGGTACAAACATTATTGGGCACAGACAAGAGCACAAAGGCAAGAAGGTAGAGACAACAATACATCACGCGAAGCAGCCAAAATTGTCAGTAAAAGTGTCCATGATTGAGTCTTTGAATGAAGAGATGGAGATAAAACTGTCCAGTTTGAGTGTTTGTTGCAGCTCGTTCCAGTCGCTAGTTGCAGCGAACTGAAAAGAGGAGCGACCCAGGGATGTGTGTGCTTTGGGGATCTTTAACAGAATGTGACTGGCAAAACGGGTGTTGTTATGTGGAGGAAGAGGGCTGCAGTAGGTATCTCAGATAGGGCGGGAATGAGGCCTTAGAGGGTTTTATAAATAAGCATCAACCAGTGGGTCTTGCGACGGGGTTACAGAGAAGTATAGAGTGCAGTGATGTATCCTATAAGGAGCATTGGTTGCCAATCTGATGGCCGAATTGTAAAGAACATCTAGCTGCTTGAGAGCACCCTTGATGATTAAGGTGTTTTTGTTTGTCCCATGCAAACGTGACCAAAGACGTGACTGAAACAGGAACCAACTTTGCCGCAATTCATGTATACAGTGGATATGTACAAATTAATGTGATATTTGAGGCTCTCTCTCACCAGGGGCGAACTGGGACAAAAATTCAGCCCTGGCATTTTATCCACACCAGCCCCCTCTGAATCAGAGAGGCGTCTCGTGGAGCAGTTGTTGGGGGTTAACTGTCTTGATCTATGGCAGAATAGCAGTAAGTCTCTCTCTCTCTCTCTCTCTCCCTCTTTCTCTGTTTTCTCTCCATGTCCACTACACTTGACTCCTGCAGCAGCAGCCGATATGTCTGTGCTGCTAAGCCTAGCATCACTGGGACCAGAAGACCAGGGGGACCACACTGCCTGTACAGGGCCCAGCAACATCCTAAGGTAACACTTTATTTTAAGGGTCAATAATAAACCATTTCTAAAGTATAAATAGCACTCACTTTAGATTAGGGACTGCAAAAATACTTTACTAATAATTAGTAAATGGTTTGTTAATGTGGGAGTAATGATTCATAAATGGTGAACGCACTATTTATAAATGCCTTATAAATGGTTTATTATGGACCCATAAAATAAAGTGTTACCTGTCCTAGTTGTGAATGAATTAACACATATATTAGACAAATAAGAAAATCTGTGAATTAATGCCTTATACAGGACCATTGGCTTATAACAGGGCTACTCCAGTACTATTTGAGAAGGTCCATGGAATGAACACGAGGGGAGATAGAGAGCTGCACAGCAGGTGTTTATTAGTAAAGGACCACAGGAGGAGGCAGGTAGCTGGGTCCAGGGGCAGGCAGAAGGTCATACACAGGAGGAGGCAGGTAGCTGGGTCCAGGGGCAGGCAGAAGGTCATACACAGGAGGAGGCAGGTAGCTGGGTCCAGGGGCAGGCAGAAGGTCATACACAGGAGGAGGCAGGTAGCTGGGTCCAGGGGCAGGCAGAAGGTCATACACAGGAGGAGGCAGGTAGCTGGGTCCAGGGGCAGGCAGAAGGTCATACACAGGAGGAGGCAGGTAGCTGGGTCCAGGGGCAGGCAGAAGGTCATACACAGGAGGAGGCAGGTAGCTGGGTCCAGGGGCAGGCAGAAGGTCATACACAGGAGGAGGCAGGTAGCTGGGTCCAGGGGCAGGCAGAAGGTCATACACAGGAGGAGACAGGTAGCTGGGTCAGGGGCAGACAGAAGGTCATACACAGGAGGAGGCAGGTAGCTGGGTCCAGGGGCAGGCAGAAGGTCATACACAGAGGGTCCAAAACGGCAACAGTACAGGCAGGGAAAAGGCTAGTAACGTTGTCCGGGAGATCAGGAAATAGGCTGATAACAAGAAATCCGATAGGTTTAAAGTACAGGCAGGGAATTGGCAAAAGGCGTTGTTAGTTTTTGCCTGCCTCACTGTCATACACAGGAGGATTAAATTACGGGAAAAACAGCGCTCCGAATAGAAGTGTGTCACAAAACAAACAATACCTCACAATGATGGGGTGCAAAGAACTGAACTAAATAGTGTGTGATAATGACATCCAGGTGTGTGAACAGGTGATCAGAATTCAGGTGAATGGGATCTGGACAGTGAGCTGCGTTCAGGGGATCTACGTGTTTCAGAGTGTGAGCTGGAAAGTGGGCTGGAAAGTGAGCTGCGTTCAGGGGATCTACGTGTTTCAGAGTGTGAGTTGGAAGCAGACATTACGGTCCGGTCACACAAATTTCCTCGGTGGTAAAGGTCCGGATAGATATTGTCATTTGTCGACGTAGTAGCAAACCCCCACCTCACAACCCCTGCGACACCAAACTGTTCACACCCCTCTTGAATGTGGAGTGAAAATGTTGCAGTTTTAAACTAACTTCCCATAATTCTACAAATTTTGCATGGGGCAGAGAATTTGTTTCCTCTTTTAAAGTTAATTTCCTGCAATTCTACACATTTTTCCGTGTCTTATGTGTGTTTATATGGTCGAAGAGCATTTGTTTTTTTGTAGTTGGGACCCGCTGTCCGTATTGACCCTGTTCTGGCCTGTGGACCGCCAGTTGAGTATCGGGACTTAAATAATAACTACATATTTCATGTTTTACCCCAGCCCACTTAGCTGAGTGTTTAAATATTGGGCTACATATAATTCAATAGAATAAAACCGAGAGAGGAGAGCGACTGCCAGTTCCCTGATGTTTTGGCTGTATAAAACAGCCAATGGCTACATTAAGGAACTGGCATTCTCTCCCTCTCTCTGTTTTCTTCTATTTAATTCAATATACAACCTTCTGTGTTTGTCAAAAAACGATGTCGGGACTAGTTTATGTGGATGCGGATAGATTTCCAGCGTTGTGCTTCGTTTGACAGTGCCGCATGCATATGCATATCTTTCTGCCAAGAAGGGACGGTCCTTTCAGTGAATGAAATAAGCTGTAGATAGGCGGGACTTTCCAGCCTTCAGTGGTGGTAGCTATGTAATGTAATAAGATACCAGAGTCACTCCTTAATTCAGCTCATAAACTCATGGGCTGGGCTGAAGAGACTGAGATTCAGAAGCAAATAAACATTGATAAAACAATTAAAATACACAGACAGTCCCTGAATTGACCTTTATTGTAATACATATTGACTTTTGTTTATTAAAAAGCTTAAATGTCTAGTAGATGGCTATTGCCTTACATATGTGTTATAAAAGCCAATCTAATGACTTGTTAGGCTATATTACAAGTAGCCTAGTGTCTAAATGTTTGTGTACTTAATTTTTTTTTAAAATGTTTTATGTAAGTATATTATTTATGTATTTTTTCAACCAGCCCACCCCAATAAAAAAATGGTCGAAGGGCCAGACTGCCAATCCATCCAGGTCTCTCACTAATTGATTGTACAATGCACACACATACAGTACCAGCCAAAAGTTTGGACACACCTACTCATTCAAGTGTTTTTCTTTATATTTACTATTTTCTACATTGTAGAATAATAGTAAAGACATCAAAACTAGGAAATATGTATGTGATATGGGTGTTGGAGACATGTTTATTTCGACATTATAAAGACATTATTTTGTTACCAATGGAAAAACTGTCCTGTTGCACTGAGACTTGCTGTTGGAAAACCACATCAGTGTCCAAATCACCGAAAGTTGAGGAGTAAAGTCAGGAGAGGTGCATCTGCGACAGCTGAAAGTCAGACACTAATGTGGTCTTCCAACAGCATTGCTCACGTCAACATGGCAGTGTTTCCATTGTTTATAAAAGTTTTTCTTTATAATGCCCGAAATAAACATGGCTTCAACCCCCATATCAAACACTCACAGATGCTATAATGACACAGATATAAAGTTGAGTCCTCTATCTATCTCTATGAGTCTCCAACAAGGCAGGCCATGGCTGCAGTCCTCTATCTATCTCTATGATCCTCCCCAGGATGAAGCTGGTAAGAGCAACTGCAGTCAAAACTTCGTCACTTTTGATCACATGATTTTTGTAAAGTCCATGCAGTCGACATGTAGGCGCAAGTCGCACAATTTTTTTTATCCCATAATGTAACAGGCGTTGAAAGGCAGGGACCAATGATGGTCACCGACCAAAGAAAAGAAGAAAAAAAACAGCTTGAACGTGCAATAGCCATCGATCCATGACACCATTCATTCCTATGTGAAGACTCAATAGCGCATTGAAGTCAAATTAAGTCGGTTAAGATGGCATCTTATTGAAAGGTAACATGCGCAGTTTGAGCTACTCCAGGAGTGACGTTGCAAGCTAGACCAGTGCCTACCCCTTTCAATGAGTAACTCAATTTGAAGTCCGCCCGAGGTACTTCTCCTGTGTGCGATTTTTAAATAATCGGTGTAAGGACATGCATCTGGTGCATAAGAAGCAATTATTGGTATCATGATTGTCTTTGAAACACGTTTTTATTTACACAAAGATTGTCATTTTTCCATGAGCTGTTTTCTGCTAACAATGGCTTCAGTGAGAGGGGGTAGTCATTCTCCCCTGGATGTAACCTAGGCTATATATCTTTGGCTGTGACACAAAATCATACCTGTGTTAGGATCCAAGATATGGGTACAGACAATTATTGGATAGTCTCAATGCTCCACTGGGTGGGTTGTTGATGACATTTATTAACCTATCAAAGGATGTGTCTGAGGACCAGGAATCTAACAAATGAACTGCAACTTCAAGCCAAACAAACCACAAACACACTACACAGGCAGGGTGATGAGTGGTGGGATTTACAAGTTGATAAACAGCCAGGGCATGGACATAGAATAGGGTAAAATTCCTGTATAAGGAGTCTAAAAACCCAGTTACAACAATTATAGACCATCTCTGGTGTCTATGCTTTGGACAGAAACCAATCCGTTTTCAGTTACAATGAAGGAAGGTCCATTATAAGAGACATAGCCAAAGGCTTGGGTAGTGGTAGTGGTATTTCATTGCAATGATGTTTTCCTCCAGCTGCGGTTGATGGTATTATTGTCTATTGTTCATCAGATGTGAACCATATGAACTGTGCGAACCATATGAACCGTGTGAACCATATGAACTATATGAAACGTGTGAACCGTATGAACCATATGAACCATGTGAACCATATAAACCGTATGAACCATATGAACCGTGTGAACCGTATGAACCATATGAACTGTGTGAACCGTATGAACCATGTGAACCATATGAACCGTTTGAACCATATGAACCGCGTGAACCATATGAATCGTGTGAACCATATGAACCGTGTGAACCAGAGGAACTGTGTGAACCATATGAACCGTGTGAACCATATGAACCGTGTGAACCATATGAACCTTGTGAACCATATGACCTGTGTGAACCATATGAACCGTGTGAACCATGTGAACCATATGAACCGTGTGAACCATATGAACTGTGTGAACCAGATGAACAGTGTGAACCGTGTGAACCATATGAACCGTGTGAACCATGTGAACCGTATGAACTGTGTGAACCGTATGAACCATGTGAACCATATGAACCATATGAACCGTGTGAACCATATGAACCGTGTGAACCATGTGAACCGTATGAACTGTGTGAACCGTATGAACCATGTGAACCATATGAACCATGTGAACCGTGTGAACCATATGAACTGTGTGAACGATATGAACCATATGAACCGTATGAACCGTGTGAACCATATGAACCGTGTTGCTGATGTGTGCTTATACAGGTTCAGGAGTAATGCTGGGAAAGGTACTGTCTAGTATACAGACGCCTCAGAGTGGAATGAGTTTCTTCTGACCATAAAAACGACATCCACTCTGGGCAGCTTCAAAATGAAAGTAAAAAAACAGTTTGATGTCTGCCGTGCCCATATGAATGACCTCTACGATGTAACTCCAATGATGAGATAGATGTTCTTCTTTTTTTAAATGTTTTATTATCTCGCTGTCGTACTGTGTTCAACCGTGCTGGATCTTGCCCAGCCATCTTGTTTTAAGAGGACCACAATGGAAATAAGTCTCAGGCTGTGTTGTGTGTTATCCTCTATGATTCAACAATGGAAATAAGTCTCAGGCTGTGTTGTGTGTTATCCTCTATGATTCAACAATGGAAATAAGTCTCAGGCTGTGTTGTGTGTTATCCTCTATGATTCAACAATGGAAATAAGTCTCAGGCTGTGTTGTGTGTTATCCTCTATGATTCAACAATGGAAATAAGTCTCAGGCTGTGTTGTGTGTTATCCTCTATGATTCAACAATGGAAATAAGTCTCAGGCTGTGTTGTGTGTTATCCTCCATGATTCAACAATGGAAATAAGTCTCAGGCTGTGTTGTGTGTTATCCTCTATGATTCAACAATGGAAATAAGTCTCAGGCTGTGTTGTGTGTTATCCTCTATGATTCAACAATGGAAATAAGTCTCAGGCTGTGTTGTGTGTTATCCTCTATGATTCAACAATGGAAATAAGTCTCAGGCTGTGTTGTGTGTTATCCTCCATGATTCAACAATGGAAATAAGTCTCAGGCTGTGTTGTGTGTTATCCTCTATGATTCAACAATGGAAATAAGTCTCAGGCTGTGTTGTGTGTTATCCTCTATGATTCAACAATGGAAATAAGTCTCAGGCTGTGTTGTGTGTTATCCTCCATGATTCAACAATGGAAATAAGTCCCAGACTGTATTGTGTGTTTTCCTCCATGATTCAACAATGGAAATAAGTCCCAGACAGTATTGTGTGTTATCCTCTATGATTCAACAATGGAAATAAGTCTCAGGCTGTGTTGTGTGTTATCCTCTATGATTCAACAATGGAAATAAGTCCCAGACTGTGTTGTGTGTTATCCTCTATGATTCAACAATGGAAATAAGTCTCAGACTGTATTGTGTGTTATCCTCTATGATTCTACTGATGGAAATAAGTCTCAGACTGTATTGTGTGTTATTCTCTATGATTCTACTGATGTGCATGGGTTTTGCAAGTTTAATGTGGCTTGTTTTTTTTAAATGGTCGAAATTAATAACCAAACTAAACCATGTGAACCGTGTAAACTGTCACAAACTCCTTGAATACAAGTAACGTTATAGATCCTAGTTTACTTATAAAGACTCAAAAAAACATTTACTGTGTTGAAATTTCCCTAGGCAACAGATTCAGTTACAGTATACGCAATCTCAGCTATGACAAGCTTGGCTGCAGTCCTGCAATACTTGACAATTCCCACCAGACCACCAAGGCTCAAATACTTTTCAAATCTTTACAATTCTTTGAGAGTTTTCTCTAGCCTGCCTGGAGTGACAGAGTGAAAGGGTTTGTACTTCTGGGACTTTTTCTAGTGGTTCAATTAAAGCAGGCAACATGAATAAATCACAGATAACGGCATTTGAATTGATTTAAAATAGCATTTGAAACCAGGTCTGATTCCCACCCAAACACAGGATATGTTTCAGCAGCATTGATCCCAATTGTTAGGACATGTTTCTACTACAGTCAGTAATCCTATTGTACATTCATCATCTACCAGGGGAAAGTACAATCTGAGAAATGAGCTGTATCATTAAAGAGCTATGTAGTATAGATACAGTAACATACTGAAACCCATCCCTGAACTGCACCTGTTGTTGATGGAGAGACCAATCTGTTAAGACAACACTCTGCTCTGCTGGAATAGTCTGGCAGCATCCCAGTAGAACTCTGCCAGAGGCAGCCTGGTGCACACAGACCAGTGAGCAAGATTTACTTTCAGCAATAATTAACACTTAACTTACCTCTGAGCAAGATTTAACTCTTTAAAAAGAACTCCCTAACTGTTTTCATACAGTCTTGATTCTGGACTACTCAGTGGGTGCTGCAGGTGTTGACTTTCCAAGTATAGTGGTTGTACCAATGAATAAGATATAAGGTAGTGAGTGACCTAGTGTCCATTTGCTTCACAGAAGGCCAGCATGTAATTAGTAATCAAAATATGTAATAAAACATGTTTAGTGTCGGAGACATGTCCCCCCCCACACACACAGCACCCAGGTGTTACTCTAATCTACACACTACCTCACACAGACACACACGCAGACAGACAGACAAACACACACGCAGACAGACAGACAGACAGACAGACAGACAGACAGACAGACAGACAGACAGACAGACAGACGTGGAGTGTAAAACAGGATCACTGCGTCGGGGCAGTAGACATTCGGATCATAACACATGCTCCGATCCCAGCTCCTTCCCCATCCTTAACCAAGATTATCCTTCTGTTTGGTCCTTCGTGTCCCCTGTGCAGGGTCCAAGAGAAGCTCTGATTACCCCCTGTCCTGTCTGCCTGAGGGTAGGTGGGGGGGGGGGGGGGTGAGATGGGAAGTGATGGTATGGGGTCTGAGACATCATTCATCAAACAAACAGATGCCCTCAACGTGCTACAGTACAGTTAGTTACTGTCACGTCGACATTACATATCAGCAGTTTTTTGTCGTCGTGTTTCCATCAGTAACTGCCAGCAGCCAATCACTTACAATCTTTTTTTGTTTATTTTATTTTGATACTCCAGCATCCTGGAGTCGCCTCTTCTTTGTTGATGTTGAGACTGGTGTTTTGCGGGTACTACTGCC
Source organism: Salmo trutta (assembly GCF_901001165.1). Classification (NCBI taxonomy): domain Eukaryota; kingdom Metazoa; phylum Chordata; class Actinopteri; order Salmoniformes; family Salmonidae; genus Salmo; species Salmo trutta. The sequence continues at coordinate 51,898,437 of NC_042963.1, forward strand.
AGTTGAAGCTGCCAGTTGAGGACTTGTGAGGCGTCTGTTTCTCAAACTAGACACTCTAATGTCCTTGTCCTCTTGCTCAGTTGTGCACCGGGGCCTCCCACTCCTCTTTCTTTTCTGGTTAGAGCCAGTTTGTGCTGTCCTGTGAAGGGAGTAGTACACAGCGTTGTTCGAGATCTTCAGTTTCTTGGCAATTTCTTGTATGGAATAACCTTCATTTCTCAGAACAGGAATAGACTGACGAGTTTCAGAATAAAGGTCTTTGTTTCTGGCCATTTTGAGCCTGTAATGGAACCCACAAATGCTGATGCTCCAGATACTCAACCAGTCTAAAGAAGGATAGTTTTATTGTTTCTTTAATCAGGACAACAGTTTTCAGCTGTGCAAACATAATTGCAAAAGGGTTTTCTAATGATCAATTAGCCTTTTAAAATGATAAACTTGGATTAGCTAACACAACGTGCCATTGGAACACAGGTGTGATGGTTGCTGATAATGGACCTCTGTACGACTATGTAGATATTCCATTAAAAATCTGCTGTTTCCAGCTACAATAGTCATTTACAACATTAACAATGTCTACACTGTATTTCTGATCAATTTGATGTTCTTTTAATGGACAAAAAAAATTGCTTTTCTTTCAAAAACAATGACATTTCTAAGTGACCCCAAACTTAGTGTATATATATTTTTTTGATCACTTACCATCTCTATACCTAAATATTAGCATTATATTTGTTCAGTTACATACCTTGTTTTCTACTCTACAATGTTACTAGCTCCGTCACATCCGCATGCAGTGTGTGGCCTTGGCCCGTCGAAAGAGAGACACACCCTGAAGTACAGTTCTGGGTAAATATCCGTTGTACTGAAAAGTCCACTTTACTTTTTTCTACCTGCCTGCAGACTTCTCTCTCTCTCTCGCTCTCTCACGTGACCCTTTCACCTTGTAATTGGTTCTTAAATCAGTGATACTGTACGTTCATTTATTCACTCTGTTTTCAAGATCCCTCATTAACAATCAATACTCCCCTTTAACCCACAGACTGCCACAGTGCTCCTTCTACGACGTTAGTAATGATTTCTGTCCTCATTAAGAAACGTTACAGACACTGAGGATCAAAGAAAGTGGCTGAAAAAAAGGTGAGTGCAGTAAGAGAAAGACAGAGATGTTCTGCCTGTCTGCTGCCCCTTACAGTCTAGAGGTGAGTGTCTGACAAACTGTGCCCATAAAAAGCCAAGGCCTCTGGGCAGAGGCAAAAGAAAACACTCACATACGTCATGTTACACTGGAAACCAATCTGATTTAACCTTCTCATTCCAACTCCAAAAATACAGTATACTTCTCATATTAAGTCTATCTGATACAAAAGGGAGGAAACTATGAAGATGATTTATACAACAAAGTGTCTATGAAAAGAAGCAGACCATTCTCTCTGTCCCCCATATCATCTCTTTAATAATCCTATATAATATACTATCCTCTCTTTAATAATCCTGTATAATATACTATCCTATCTTTAGTAATCCTGTATAATATACTATCCTATCTTTAATAATCCAAAATATGGGACAGATCTGTGCCGCGGGTCTGGCTTTCTTGAAGGTGAAACTCTTTACTACTATTCCCTTGTCTCTACCTCGCTCGCTTGTTGCTAATTTAGGCCAGCGCTCAGTCATGTGAACGGCCAATCTTTCCTGGGCACCAAGAGAGGAAGTCACAAGGTGAAGAGAAAAAAGAAATGAGTGTAAACATCCAGAACTGTCGGTACTGTTCCATGGAATGCCTGTTTGAAATATTATTCAGAAGAGAAGGTGACTAGGAGCGATTCAGGCTAGAGGGGTAAGAGGAAAGTCAGGAAAATGGAAAAAGAGAGGTGAGGGATGACAGATAGAAGGATACAGCAGGGACATATGGGCAGTGGTGTAAAGTACTTAAGTAAAAATATTTTAAAGTACTACTTAAGTAGTTTTTTGGGGTATCTGTACTTTAAAGTAGAAGTGAAAGTCACCCAGTAAAATACTACTTGAGTAAAAGTCTAAAAGTATTTGGGTTTAAGCTATATAAGTATGACAGTTGGGTTCTTTTTCCACCACTGCATATGGGGGTCATTTCAAGTTTCCTATAGCATTCGTCTTATATCTGTAGCATTATAGAGGGATATACATCTCAGCCTAGCCTCCTAGCATGTCTGTCTGTAGGTCTGGTTTCTACAAGGAGGTAGACAGATTCTCTCCAAGGGTCTCTCTCGTTCAGTAAGCATGAGGTACTAGGTGACATGTACTGCCGGGGGAGGGAGGGGAGGGAAAGGGGAGGGAGGGAGGGAAAGGGGAGGGAGGGGATGGAGGGGAGGGAGGGAGGAAAAGGGGAGGGAGGGAGGGAAAGGGGAGGGAGGGGATGGAGGGGAGGGAGGGAGGAAAAGGGGAGGGAGGGAGGGAAAGGGGAGGGAGGGGATGGAGGGAAGGGAGGGAGGAAAAGGGGGAGCGATATCCTTTTACAGTTTGGAAATAAAGCAAACTAGTGGTGGTGGAGGAACTGTCTGTCTGTCCCGTCTGTCTGTCTGTCTGTCTGTCTGTCTGTCTGTCTGTCTGTCTGTCTGTCTGTCTGTCCCGTCTGTCCCGTCTGTCCCGTCTGTCCCGTCTGTCCCGTCTGTCCCGTCTGTCTGTCTGTCTGTCTGTCTGTCTGTCTCTCTGTCCCGTCTGTCCCGTCTGTCTGTCTGTCTGTCTGTCTGTCTGTCTGTCCAGTCTGTCCAGTCTGTCTGTCTGTCTGTCTGTCTGTCTGTCTGTCTGTCTGTCCCGTCTGTCTGTCTGTCTGTCCAGTCTGTCTGTCTGTCTGTCTGCCAGTTTTACATGCTTTGGGAATTTGCTCTTGGGATTTGTGGATTGAAAACATGTTACTGATGCATAGAATCAAAGGTTAAAGGTGCATCACCCCTGACCTGTCTAATCATTAAAGGTGCATCACCCCTGACCTGACCTGTCTAATCATTAAAGGTGCATCACCCCTGACCTGACCTGTCTAATCATTAAAGGTGCATCACCCCTGACCTGTCCTGTCTAATCATTAAAGGTGCATCACCCCTGACCTGTCTAATCATTAAAGGTGCATCACCCCTGTCCTGTCTAATCATTAAAGGTGCATCACCCCTGTCCTGTCTAATCATTAAAGGTGCATCACCCCTGACCTGTCTAATCATTAGAGGTGCATCGCCCCTGACCTGTCTAATCATTAAAGGTGCATCACCCCTGACCTGTCTAATCATTAAAGGTGCATCACCCCTGACCTGTTCTGTCTAATCATTAAAGGTGCATCACCCCTGACCTGTTCTGTCTAATCATTAAAGGTGCATCACCCCTGACCTGTCTAATCATTAAAGGTGCATCACCCCTGACCTGACCTGTCTAATCATTAAAGGTGCATCACCCCTGACCTGACCTGTCTAATCATTAAAGGTGCATCACCCCTGACCTGACCTGTCTAATCATTAAAGGTGCATCACCCCTGACCTGTCTAATCATTAAAGGTGCATCACCCCTGACCTGTTCTGTCTAATCATTAAAGGTGCATCACCCCTGACCTGTTCTGTCTAATCATTAAAGGTGCATCACCCCTGACCTGTTCTGTCTAATCATTAAAGGTGCATCACCCCTGACCTGTCTAATCATTAAAGGTGCATCACCCCTGACCTGAC
>NC_042963.1:51904625-51954625 GCF_901001165.1 Salmo trutta
TATTGACTTTTTACGTAGCAGCAAAATGTCTAACTTATTTGCATTTGTTTTTGCTTACACTTGTATGTTGACTTCTCCATTGAGTTTGTTTTAATGTTTTCGCTGACTTTTCTTAGCGGATGTACAATCGTCGCAAATTGAATTATGGGGAGTTTCAGGCCCGGAGTGAACATAATTGTACACTCGCAAAGCCGACTAAAAACTAGGGCTGAGGGGCTTACGTTGCAAACTTCTCTTGCTTGGCTAATCATTTGGACCACTCTCCAAGATGGCGACGGGGATTCCCCCAAGGGCATAAGGCGAGGGTAAGTGGACGAGGGTGTGTCTTTTAACTGTTTGGACCGCCGCCACTCTGTGGTTTTTGGAGGTTCACAAACTGAAAACTTGCTTTTAAAAACAAAGACTTCAAATCAAATTCTATTAGTCACATGCGCCGAATACAACGGGTGTAGACCTTACATTGAAATAGTTACTTACGAGCCCCTAACAAACAATTCAGTTAAAAAAACAGATAAGAATAAGAAATAAAAGTAACAAGTAATTAAAGAGCAGCAGTAAAATAACAATGGCGAGACTATATACAGGGGGTACTGTTACAGAATCAATGTGCGGGGGCACCGGTTATTTGAGGTAATATGTACATAAAGATAGAGTTATTAAAGTGACTATGCATAGATAATAACAACAGAGAGTATGAGCAGTGTAAAAGAGGGGAGGGGCAACGGAAATAGTCTGGGTAGCCATTTGGTTAGGTGTTCAGGAGTCTTATGGGGGTAGAAGCTGTTTAGAAGCCTCTTGGACCTAGACTTGGCGCTCCGGTACCACTTCCCGTGAGGTAGCAGAGAGAACAAACAGTCTATGACTAGGGTGGCTGGGGTCTTTGACAATTTGTAGGGCCTTCCTCTGACACCGCCTGGTACAGAGGTCCCGGATGGCAGGAAGCTTGGCCCCAGTGATGTACTGGGCCGTTTGCACTACCCTTTGTAGTGCCTGGCGGTCAGAGGCCGAGCAGTTGCCATACCAGGCTGTGATGCAACCAGTCAGGATGCTCTCGATGGTGCAGCTATAGAACCTTTTGAGGATCTGAGGACCCATGCCAAATCTTTTCAGTCTCCGGAGGGGGAATAGGTTTTGTCGTGCCCTCTTCATGACTGCCTTGGTGTGCTTGGACCATGTTAGTTTGTTGGTGATGTGGACACCAAGGAACTTGAAGCTCTCAACCTGCTCCTCTGCAGCCCCGTTGATGAGAATGGGAGCGTGCTCGGTCCTATTTTTCCTGTAGTCCACAATCATCTCCTTTGTCTTGATCACGTTGAGGGAGAGGTTGTTGTCCTGGCACCACACGCCAGGTCTCTGACCTCCTCCATATAGGCTGTCTCCTCATTGTCGGTGATCAGGCCTACCACTGTTGTGTCATTGGCAAACTTAATGATGGTGTTGAAGTCATGCCTGGTCGTGCACTCATGAGTGAACAGGGAGTAGAGGAGGGGACTGAGCATGCACCCCTGAGGGGCCCCGTGTTGAAGATCAGCATGGCGGATGTGTTTTTACCTACCCTTACCACCTGGGGGCGGCCCGTCAGGAAGTCCAGGATCCAGTTGCACAGGGAGATGTTTAGTCCCAGGGTCCTTAGCTTATTGATGAGCTTTGAAGGCAATATGGTGTTGAACACTGAGCTGTAGTCAATGAATGGCATTCTCACATAGGTGTTCCTTTTCTCCAGGTGGGAAAGGGCAGTGTGGGGTGCAATAGAGATTGCATCATCTGTGGATCTGTTGGGGCAGTATGCAAATTGGAGTTGGTCTAGGGTTTCTGGGATAATGGTGTTGATGTGAGCCATAACCAGCCTTTCAAAGCAGTTCATGGCTACAGATGTGAGTGTTACGGGTCGGTAGTCATTTAGGCAGGTTACCTTAGTGTTCTTGGGCACAGCCACTATGGTGGTCTGCTTAAAAAAATGTAGTATTACAGACTTGGACAGGGAGAGGTTGAAAATGTCAGTGCCAGTTGCCAGTTGCCAGTTGGTCAGCGCATGCTTGCAGTACATGTCCTGGTAATCCGTCTGGCCCTGCGGCCTTGTGAATGTTGACCTGTTTAAAGGTCTTACTCACATCAGCTGCAGCGATCGTGATCACACAGTTTTCCAGAACAGCTGGTGCTTTCATGCATGTTTCAGTGTTATTTGCCTCGAAGCTAGCATAGAAGTAGTTTAGCTCGTCTGGTAGGCTCGTGTCACTGGGCAGCTCTCAGCTGTGCTTCGATTTGTAGTCCGTAATGGTTTGCAAGCCCTGCCACAGACGACAAGCGTCAGAGCCGGTGTAGTAAGATTCGATCTTAATCCTGTATTGACGCTTTGCCTGTTTGATGGTTCGTCTGAGGGCATAGCGGGATTTCTTATAAGCATCCGGGTTAGAGTCTCGCTCCTTGAAAGCGACAGCTCTAGCCTTTAGCTCGATGCGGATGTTGCCTGTAATCCATGGCTTCTGGTTGGAGTATGTATGTATGTCACTGTGGTGACGACGTCATCGATGCACTTATTGATGAAGCCAATAACTGATGTGGTGTACTCCTCAATGTCATCGGAGAAATCCCGGAACATATTCCAGTCTGTGCTAGCAAAACAGTCCTGTAGCGTAGCATCTGCTTCATCTGACCACTTTTTTATTGATCTAGTCACTGGTACTTCCTGCTTTCATTTTTGCTCGTAAGCAGGAATCAGGAGGATATAATTATGGTCAGATTTGCTAAATGGAGGGCGAGGGGAGCTTTGTATGCGTCTCTGTGTGTGGAGTTTTCTTTCCTCTGGTTGCACATTTAACATGCTGATAGAAATTTCCCTGCATTAAAGTCCCCGGCTACTAGGAGCGCCGCATCTGGGTGAGCATTTTCTTGTTTGCTTATGGCGGAATACAGCTCATTCAATGCTGTCTTAGTGCCGGCCTCTGACTGTGGTGGAAGGTAGACAGCTACGAAAAATACAGATGAAAACTCTCTAGGTAGATAGTTGGTCTACAGCGTATCATGAGATACTCTACCTCAGGCGAGCAATAGCTCAAGACTTCCTTAGATATCGTGCACCATTTACAAAAAGACATAGTCGGCCGCCCCTTGTCTTCCCAGACGCCGCTGTTCTATCCTGACGGTGCAGCGTATAACCAGCCAGCTGTATGTTGATAGTGTCGTCGTTGTAACGGCCGTCGTCAGAATGAGACCAAGGTGCAGCGGAGGATGTGTTCATCTTGAAATTTAATGCAAAAATTAACACTTTACAAATTAAACAAAAATGACAGCCGACAGTTCCGTCAGGTACTTACAACTAAACAGAAAGCATTCACCCACAAACCCCAAAGGAAAAACAGGCTGCCTATGTATGACTCTCAATCAGCAACAACGATCTACACCTGTTCCTGATTGAGAGCCATACACGGCCGAAACAAAGAAAACCACCAACATAGAAAAAGAAACCTAGAACGCCCACCCATGTCACACCCTGGCCTAACCAAAAATAGAGAACAAAAAACCCTCTCTATGGCCAGGGCGTTACAGTCGTTGTGAGTAATCGCAGTCCTGATGTCCAGAAGATATTTTCAGTCATAAGAGACGGTAGCGGCAACTTTTTGTACAAAATAAGTAAAAAAATAAGTTACAAACAACGCAAATAAACAAACAAAAAACACAGTCAGTTGGGGGCACGTAAAACGCCTGCCTTCTTCTCCGGCGCCACTTGTAGGAGTATTTTGACAAGGGAAAATAATACAGTATTAATATTCACATTGAATAATACATTAAAACATCTTATCAACAATTTATTACTTTCATTTAAACATCTTCACAATGACACAATAAATAGTCTGCTCTAATACCTACCTCTGAAACAATCTACTCAGTGATGTTTTAAAGGCTGAGGGAGGGATGCAGAGAGGGAAAGACCCAGATATACATATATTCACCTGGATTCACCTGGTCAGTCTACAGAGCCTTCGGAAAGTATTCAGACCCTTTTACTTATTCCACATTTTGTTACATTACAGCCTTATTCTTTGTGTATTATATATATATATATATATATATATATAATATTTTACCCCCTTTTTCTCCCCAATTTCGATATTGTCTCATCGCTGCAACTTCCCAACAGCCTCGGTGTCACGCTCGTCATAAGGAGTGGACGAAAATGCAGCGGGTAAAGTGCTCATCTTCTTATTTATTAAAGGAAAAATACTTAAACAAAACAAACGACGAAAACAGTCCACTAAGGTGCACAGACTATACTGGAAACAACCACCCACCAACACAAGTGAAAAACGAACACACTTAAATATGGCCTCCAATTAGAGACAACGACAACCAGCTGCCTCTAATTGGAGGTCATTGAAAAACACAACATAGAAATAGAAAACTAGAATAAACATAGAAATAGAAAATATAGAACATAAATCAAAAAACCCAAAACACACACCCCCTGCCACGCCCTGACCAAACTACAATAACAACTAACCCCTTTTACCAGTCAGGACGTGACACTCGGGAGGCGAAGGTCGAGTATTGCGTCCTTCGAAACATGACCCGCCAAGCCGCACTATTTAAAATCCACCCGCTTAACCCTGAAGCCAGAGGAAACACTGTCCAACTGACGACTGAGGTCAGCCTGCAGGCACCCGGCCCGCCACAAGAAGTCGCTAGAGCACGTTGAGCAAAGTAAAGCTCCCCCGGCTAAACCCTTCCCTAACCCAGGCAACACTGGGCCAATTGTGCGCCGCCCTAGGGGACTCCCGATCACAGCCAGTTGTGATACAGCATGGGATCGAACCCAGGTCTGTAGTGACACCTCTAGCACTGTGATGCAGTGCCTTAGACCACTGCGCCACTCGGGAGCCCAAACTAAGAGCATTTATTTGGTAAAACTCATTACAGACATATTCTAAAAGGGATTAAATAAAACTTTTTCCTCAGCAATCTATACACAATACCCCATAATGACAAAGCGAAAACAGATTTTTCCAAATAATTGCAAATTTATTCAAAATAAAAAGCTGAATTACCTTATTTACAGAAGTATTCAGACCCTTTGCTATGAGACTCGAAATTGAGCTCAGCTGCATCCTGTTTCCATTGATCATCCTTAAGATGTTTCTTCAATTAGATTGGAGTCCACCTGTGGTAAATTCAATTGATTGGACATGCTTTGTAAAGGCACACACCTGTCTATATAAGGTCCCACAGTTGACAGTGCATGTCAGAGCAAAAACCAAGCCATGAGGTCAAAGGAATTGACCGTAGAGATCCGAGACAGGATTGTGTCGAGGCACCGATCTGGGGGGAAGGGTAGCAAAAAATGTCTGCAGCATTGAAGGTCCCCAAGAACACAGTGGCCTCCATCATTCTTAAATGAAAGAAGTTTGTAACCACCAAGACTCTTCCTAGAGCTGGCCTCCCGGCCAAACTGAGCAATCGGGAAAAGGGCCTTGGTCAGGGAGGTGACCGCTGGTCACTCTGACAGAGCTCTAGAGTTCCTGTGTGGAGATGGGAGAAACTATCAGAAGTACAACCATCTCTGCAGCACTCCACTAATCAAGCCTTTATGGTAGAGTGGACAGACGGAAGCCACTACTCAGTAAAAAGCACATGACAGCCCGCTTGGAGTGCCAAAAGGCCCCCAAAGACTCTCAGAGCATGAGAAACAAGATTCTCTGATCTGATGAAACCAAGATCGAACTCTTTGGCCTGTATGCCAAGTGTCACGTCTGGAGGAAACCTGGCACCATCCCTAAGGTGAAGCATGGTGGTGGCAGCATCATGCTGTGGGGATGTTTTTCAGCGGCAGGGACTGGGAGGCTAGTCAGGATCAAGAGAAAGATGAACGGAGCAAAGTACAGAGAAATCCTTGATGAAAACCTGCTGGAGAGTGCTCAGGACCTCAGACTGGGGTGAAGGTTCACCTTCCAACAGGACAACAACCCTAAGCTCACAGCCAAGACAACACAGGAGTGGCTTCGGGACAAGTCTCTGAATGTCCTTGAGTTGCTCAGCCAGAGCCCGGACTTGAACCTGATCGAACATCTCTGGAGAGACCTGAAAATAGCTGTGCAGCGACGCTCCCCATCCAACCTGACAGAGTTTGAGAGGATCTGCTGAGAATATTGGGAGAAACTCCCCAAATACAGGTGTGCCAAGCTTGTGGCGTCATACCCCAAAAGACTCAAGACTGTAATTGCTGCTAAAGGTGCTTCAACAAGGTACTGAGTAAAGGGTCTGAATACTTATGTATATGTCATATTTCATATTTTAATTTTAATAAATTAGCAAAAAAAATGCTTTGTCATTATGGGGTATTGTGTGTAGATTGATGAAGGAAAATAAGAATTTAATCAATTTTAGAATAAGTTTGTAACGTAACAAAATGTGGAACAAGTCAAGGGGTTAAAGTAGATGAATTCCCAAATGACACCCTATTCCCTATAGTGCGCTATACTTTTGACAAGAGAGAATAGGCTGCCATTTGAGGTGTAACCATATTTAGATGGCTGAGGGAGGGGATAAGGTTGGCATTTGGGAAAGAAACATACAGTTGTTGGGAAAGACTATTAAATGCCTAGGCTTTCAACCTTTCCATATGTATATTTTATTTTTCAAACGTTGATGATGTATTTGAGTACTCGGGAATGCTCAACCTTTTACCAACGATATTGGACACTATAACAAGCCTGAAGACGGTGACGCGTACCTGTAGCCTTGATTAATGCACAGTGATGACTTATTTATAACTCATTGATATTCGATAGGTAGCAGACATCGTTTATGATCGACATCCCATCGATAGTGAGTGTTTTATTCTTCTATAGGCCTAATTATCGCTTCGGTTTGTTAATATTGGAAGCGTCGTGCCGCTTCAGAGACAGCTCACTTGGCTAAAGTCAATCGTCTTGAGGAAACGTGCCTTCACTTGTTGCCGCTATAAAAACAGACCTTCATCGCTGTTCTCTCTCAACTGTTCACACAAGAAGCAGCTGGGCTACCTGGCTGTCTCAGTATGTTCTAGAACAGTCTTCAAGGATGTTCAAGATGAGACGGTGGACTTTACTTGTCGTGATTGCTCTTTGTGCGTCTCCGCTTCTTTTGGCTGGTAAGTAAAGGAGTAAAGTTTATTTTTCTCATCCTTCCGCGGGCTTGGATTGAGATGGTACTCGCAAACTTTAGCGCGAGTCTGTCCAAGTGCGGATGCAGGCATTGAGGATGTTGCTTTTGAAATGTTTGTTGGCTATCTTGCATCTCTCCCATCTAAAAAACTTTTAATGTCTGTCCAATAGATCATTTTAAAATGGCAATGTAATATTGGGTATTGTTTTGGCTAATCAGGCTGGTATCACAATCTGTGAAGATTAATTTAAATTGGAACAGTGAATTTTGTGTTAATAACAAATACATTTATCCCCCAAAATATATTCTCTCTCTCTCTCTCTCTCTCTCCCCAGGTCCTTCCAGCTCTTCCCTTCCAGTCTCAGAGACCCAGAGCCGCTGTGCTGGTCGGGCCTGTAACCCTGCCATGGGGAACCTCGCCTTGGGCCGAGGTCTACTCACCCAGTCTGTGTGTGGATCCAACTCCACTGAGCCCTACTGCTCCTACCAGCAGATGTTTAGTTCTACCCCTTCCTTCCACGGAGACACTTCCTGTCCAGCAACACCCAAATGCAGCAAGTGCAATGCAGCTCTCCCCCACCAGGCTCACCTGGCCTCTGCCATGACCGATTCCTCATTCCGATACCCAGATACCTGGTGGCAGTCTGCCGAGGGGGCGGAGACAGAAACCCTCCAACTAAACCTGGAGACAGAGTTCTACTTGACGCATCTGATCCTGGTGTTCCGCTCCCCCCGGCCCGCCGCCATGTTGCTGGAGCGTTCTCAGGACCACGGGAAGACCTGGAAGACCCTCAGGTACCGTCGAGGACCACTTTGGAAATGACTGTTTTAATTGATGTATTAACCTCTGGGGTCAAATACACATCTTAACGATGGATGTATTGTTTTCTACCCAGGTACTTTGCGAGGGACTGTGAGGACACCTTCGGCCTGGCAGAGGAGGCTCGTGTGAAGGAGGAAGGAGAGAGCGGGGCGGCCTGCACCTCCAAATACTCAGGAGCGTTCCCATGTACCCGAGGAGAGGTTAGAGTTGTGTATTGTGGGGTCTCTGATTGCACACTTACCTATCCTCTTCATACCTGCTGACACGTAAGGCAGAGACCTATACCACTTCTGAGTGTCTAACGCCTCCTTTCAAGCTTAGCTTAAGTTCCTTGTGGCTACTAAGATTGTTGAGAGCCCAGACACGCAACCTTTGGACACAGGTGAAGGCAACACCCAGCTGGACGTTGTGGTTGCAGGGAAGTTGGAGGACAGGACACAGGGGGTTGAATAGAACAGAGCTGAGACAGATTTCAAAGTGGCCCGTTCGAAACAACCTGTCAAACAATCTCAACACTTCACAGCGGAAATCATAACATCTATGGTATCTAACTGTTTGCTGTGGTGCTCAAATACATCATTGCTGTGTGTGTGTGTGTGTGTGTGTGTGTGTGTGTGTGTGTGTGTGTGTGTGTGTGTGTGTGTGTGTGTGTGTGTGTGTGTGTGTGTGTGTGTGTGTGTGTGTGTGGGTGTGTGTGTGTGTGTGTGGGTGTGTGTGTGTGGGTGTGGGTGTGTGTGTGGGTGTGGGACAAGCGTTGAACAAACAGACTAAGCTGTGTGTTTAAAGTAAACAGATCTAAACTGAGGTTTTTCAGATCGCATTTCTCAGTTGCACAAAGCCTATGACGACATCCATGCATCAATAGAATATCAATGTTCACCTTATTCCTCTGATGTTGCTCCCTGAGGCCTTTTTAGACGTGCCGTATCATCGGACAGAGGAAAGTTTGAGCCAGAGAGCGACAGGCAGTTTATTCATGAGCATCATGATTTTCACTCCTCATCAGTCCTAGGGACTCCCAGCAAAAACAATCTGCTTTTTTTTTCACTACGTCAATGTATCTGCATGTCCAGCTGTTATATTTTGCCTCACAATTAAGTGTTTTACCATTATATTTTCAGTGCAGCCAGGGCTACAAGTAGAACACAGAACTATTTGACATAAACAGTTGTATTCATGAGTTTTATTAACAAATGTCAATAATAGAAAAAGGTCTGCCAAGAAAAACCTGATCAAAATGAATGTATATGAATGCTGTAATAAGTACAGAAATGATTTGCTCAGTGGGAAATGAATATCCAACTAGTCAGTGACAACTGTGTGGAGTTTGTGACAGCAATTTTGTGAGCTTATTACAGTATTATAGACACTATGACCTGGGATTTACTATGGTCTATGTAGAAGAACCCCTTACAGTATTATAGACACTATGTCCTGGGATTTACTATGATCTATGTAGAATAACCCCTTACAGTATTATAGACACTATGTCCTGGGATTTACTATGGTCTATGTAGAAGGACCCCTTACAGTATTATAGACACTATGTCCTGGGATTTACTATGGTCTATGTAGAATAACCCCTTACAGTATTATAGACACTATGTCCTGGGATTTACTATGGTCTATGTAGAATAACCCCTTACAGTATTATAGACACTATGTCCTGGGATTTACTATGATCTATGTAGAATAACCCCTTACAGTATTATAGACACTATGTCCTGGGATTTACTATGATCTATGTAGAATAACCCCTTACAGTATTATAGACACTATGTCCTGGGATTTACTATGGTCTATGTAGAAGGACCCCTTACAGTATTATAGACACTATGTCCTGGGATTTACTATGGTCTATGTAGAATAACCCCTTACAATATTATAGACACTATGTCCTGGGATTTACTATGATCTATGTAGAATAACCCCTTACAATATTATAGACACTATGACCTGGGATTTACTATGATCTATGTAGAATAACCCCTTACAATATTATAGACACTATGTCCTGGGATTTACTATGGTCTATGTAGAATAACCCCTTACAGTATTATAGACACTATATCCTGGGATTTACTATGGTCTATGTAGAAGAATCCCTTACAGTATTATAGACACTATGACCTGGGATTTACTATGGTCTATGTAGAATAACCCCTTACAGTATTATAGACACTATATCCTGGGATTTACTATAGTCTATGTAGAATAACCCCTTACAGTATTATAGACACTATGACCTGGGATTTACTATGGTCTATGTAGAAGAATCCCTTACAGTATTATAGACACTATGTCCTGGGATTTCCTATGATCTTCTATGTAGAATAACCCCTTACAGTATTATAGACACTATGTCCTGGGATTTCCTATGGTCTATGTAGAATAACCCCTTACAGTATTATAGACACTATGTCCTGGGGTTTCCTATGATCTTCTATGTAGAATAACCCCTTACAGTATTATAGACACTATGTCCTGGGATTTACTATGATCTATGTAGAATAACCCCTTACAGTATTATAGACACTATGTCCTGGGATTTACTATGTTGTTCTGTTGAAGAATCTCGTACAGTATTATAGACACTATGTCCTGGGATTTACTATGGTCTATGTAGAATAATCCCTTACAGTATTATAGACACTATGTCCTGGGATTTACTATGATCTATGTAGAATAACCCCTTACAGTATTATAGACACTATGTCCTGGGATTTACTATGTTGTTCTGTTGAAGAACCTCGTACAGTATTATAGACACTATGACCTGGGATTTACTATGTTGTTCTGTTGAAGAACCTCGTACAGTATTATAGACACTATGACCTGGGATTTACTATGTTGTTCTGTTGAAGAACCTCGTACAGTATTATAGACACTATGACCTGGGATTTACTATGTTGTTCTGTTGAATAACCCCTTACAGTATTAAAGTGAGGGAAAAAAGTATTTGATCCCCTGCTGATTTTGTACGTTTGCCCACTGACAAAGAAATGATCAGTCTATAATTTTAATGGTAAGTTTATTTGAGCAGTGAGAGACAGAATAAGAACAAAAAAATCCAGAAAAACGCATGTCAAAAATGTTATAAATTGATTTGCATTTTAATGAGGGAAATAAGTATTTGACCCCTCTGCAAAATATGACTTAGTACTTGGTGGCAAACCCCTTGTTGGCAATCACAGAGGTCAGACGTTTCTTGTAGTTGGCCACCAGGTTTCTGCACATCTCAGGAGGGATTTTGTCCCACTCCTCTTTGCAGATCTTCTCCAAGTCATTAAGGTTTCGAGGCTGACATTTGGCAACTCGAACCTTCAGCTCCCTCCACAGATTTTCTATGGGATTAAGGTCTGGAGACTGGCTAGGCCACTCCAGGACCTTAATGTGCTTCTTCTTGAGCCACTCCTTTGTTGCCTTGGCTGTGTGTTTTGGGTCATTGTCATGCTGGAATACCCATCCACGACCCATTTTCAATGCCCTGGCTGAGGGAAGGAGGTTCTCACCCAAGATTTGACGGTACATGGCCCCATCCATCGTCCCTTTGATGCGGTGAAGTTGTCCTGTCCCCTTAGCAGAAAAACAACCCCAAAGCATAATGTTTCCACCTGCATGTTTGAAGGTGGGCATGGTGTTCTTGGGGTCATAGGCAGCATTCCTCCTCCTCCAAACACGGTGAGTTGAGTTGATGCCAAAGAGCTCCATTTTGGTCTCATCTGACCACAACACTTTCACCCAGTTGTCCTCTGAATCATTCAGATGTTCATTGGCAAACTTCAGACGGGCATGTATATGTGCTTTCTAGAGCAGGGGGACCTTGCGGGCGCTGCAGGATTTCAGTCCTTCATGGCGTAGTGTGTTACCAATTGTTTTCTTGATGACTATGGTCTCAGCAGCCTTGAGATCATTGACACGATCCTCCCGTGTAGTTCTGGGCTGATTCCTCACCGTTTTCATGATCATTGCAACTCCAGGAGTTGAGATCTTGCATGGAGCCCCAGGCCGAGGGAGATTGACAGTTCTTTTGTGTTTCTTCCATTTGCGAATAATTGCACCATCTGTTGTCACCTTCTCACCAAGCTGCTTGGCGATGGTCCTGTAGCCCAATCCAGCCTTGTGTAGGTCTACAATCTTGTCCCTGACATCCTTGGAGAGCTCTTTGGTCTTGGCCATGGTGGAGAGTTTGGAATCTGATTGATTGATTGCTTCTGTGGACAGGTGTCTTTTTTACAGGTAACAAGCTGCGGTTAGGAGCACTCCCTTTAAGAGTGTGCTCCTAATCTCAGCTCGTTACCTGTATAAAAGACACCTGGGAGCCAGAAATCTTTCTGATTGAGAGGGGGTCAAATACTTATTTCCCTCATTAAACTGCAAATCAATTTATAACATTTTTGACATGCGTTTTTCTGGATTTTTTTGTTGTTATTCTGTCTCTCACTGTTCAAATAAACCTACCATTAAAATTATAGACTGATCATTTCTTTGTCAGTGGGCAAAACGTACAAAATCAGCAGGGGATCAAATACTTTTTTCCCTCACTGTATAGACACTATGTCCTGGGATTTAGTGTGGGCCTGTGAGTGTCATAGAGCAAAACAGATTACATGTGCACATTCATGGGGTCATAATAGTTTGTAGCTCAAACCATTCAGACTTTACATTACTTTCTATGAGAAGAACCGTTTTCACGATCCGCCTTTGTCTCACAAACACCGCTCTAGCTCAGCGGACGTTAATTTCACAAAAGTCTGTAGCTCAAACACACAATGTTTAAAAGGGGTTGGAAGCCCTAAATCACGTTGGCCTGATTGTGGGACTCAAATAGATGAGATGATAAGAGAAAAAGAGAGCGGGAGAAAGGTGGAGAGAGAGGGGAGAGAGAAAGGTAGAGAGAGAGAGATGGTAGAGAGAGAGGAGAGAGAGAGAGAGGTGGTAGAGAGAGAGGAGAGAGAGAGAGGTGGTAGAGAGAGAGAGGTGGTAGAGAGAGAGGAGAGAGAGAGGAGAGAGAGGTGGTAGAGAGAGAGGAGAGAGAGAGGTGGTAGAGAGAGAGGAGAGAGAGAGGAGAGATGGTAGAGACAGAGAGGTGGTAGAGAGAGAGGAGAGAGAGAGAGACAGAGGAATGTATTTTGCAGCGTTCCAATAGGGCTCTGGACCAAGTTAGGATGGGAGACGTTTAAATGTCATGAAAATGAAAAGGGTTTAACTGAACTCATCATAATTGTAGTGTATCTGCTGTGTGTTGGGCTGTGTTAGGTTATGCTGTGTATTAGGATGTGTCAGGTTATGCTGTGTATTAGGCAGTGTCAGGTTATGCTGTGTATTAGGCAGTGTCAGGTTATGCTGTGTATTAGGCAGTGTCAGGTTATGCTGTGTATTAGGCTGTGTCAGGTTATGCTGTGTAGTAGGCTGTGTCAGGTTATGCTATGTGTTGGGCTGTGTCGGTCATGCTATGTATTAGGCAGTGTCAGGTTATGCTATGTATTAGGCTGTGTCAGGTTATGCTATGTATTAGGCTGTGTCAGGTTATGCTATGTGTTGGGCTGTGTCAGGTTATGCTGTGTATTAGGCTGTGTCAGGTTATGCTATGTGTTGGGCTGTGTCAGGTTATGCTATGTATTAGGCTGTGTCAGGTTATGCTGTGTATTAGGCAGTGTCAGGTTATGCTGTGTATTAGGCAGTGTCAGGTTATGCTATGTATTAGGCTGTGTCAGGTTATGCTATGTGTTGGGCGTTGTCAGGTTATGCTATGGATTAGGCTGTGTCAGGTTATGCTATGTATTAGGCTCTGTCAGGTTATGCTATGTATTAGGCAGTGTCAGGTTATGCTATGTGTTGGGCTGTGTCAGGTTATGCTGTGTATTAGGCTGTGTCAGGTTATGCTATGTATTAGGCTGTGTCAGGTTATGCTATGTGTTGGGCGTTGTCAGGTTATGCTATGTATTAGGCTGTGTCAGGTTATGCTATGTATTAGGCTCTGTCAGGTTATGCTATGTATTAGGCAGTGTCAGGTTATGCTATGTGTTGGGCTGTGTCAGGTTATGCTGTGTATTAGGCTGTGTCAGGTTATGCTATGTGTTGGGCTGTGTCAGGTTATGCTATGTATTAGGCTGTGTCAGGTTATGCTGTGTATTAGGCTGTGTCAGGTTATGCTATGTGTTGGGCTGTGTCAGGTTATGCTATGTATTAGGCAGTGTCAGGTTATGCTGTGTATTAGGCAGTGTCAGGTTATGCTGTGTATTAGGCTGTGTCAGGTTATGCTATGTATTAGGCTGTGTCAGGTTATGCTATGTGTTGGGCTGTGTCAGGTTATGCTGTGTATTAGGCTGTGTCAGGTTATGCTATGTGTTGGGCTGTGTCAGGTTATGCTATGTATTAGGCTGTGTCAGGTTATGCTGTGTATTAGGCAGTGTCAGGTTATGCTGTGTATTAGGCAGTGTCAGGTTATGCTATGTATTAGGCTGTGTCAGGTTATGCTATGTGTTGGGCGTTGTCAGGTTATGCTATGTATTAGGCTGTGTCAGGTTATGCTATGTATTAGGCTGTGTCAGGTTATGCTATGTATTAGGCAGTGTCAGGTTATGCTATGTGTTGGGCTGTGTCAGGTTATGCTGTGTATTAGGCTGTGTCAGGTTATGCTATGTGTTGGGCTGTGTCAGGTTATGCTATGTATTAGGCTGTGTCAGGTTATGCTGTGTATTAGGCAGTGTCAGGTTATGCTGTGTATTAGGCAGTGTCAGGTTATGCTATGTATTAGGCTGTGTCAGGTTATGCTATGTGTTGGGCTGTGTCAGGTTATGCTATGTATTAGGATGTGTCAGGTTATGCTGTGTATTAGGCAGTGTCAGGTTATGCTGTGTATTAGGCTGTGTCAGGTTATGCTGTGTATTAGGCAGTGTCAGGTTATGCTGTGTATTAGGCAGTGTTAGGTTATGCTGTCTATTAGGCTGTGTCAGGTTATGCGGTGTATTAGGCAGTGTCAGGTTATGCTATATATTAGGCAGTGTCAGGTTATGCTATGTATTAGGCTGTGTCAGGTTATGCTGTGTATTAGGCAGTGTCAGGTTATGCTGTGTATTAGGCAGTGTCAGGTTATGCTGTGTATTAGGCAGTGTCAGGTTATGCTGTGTATTAGGCTGTGTCAGGTTATGCTATGTATTAGGCTGTGTCAGGTTATGCTATGTGTTGGGCTGTGTCAGGTTATGCTGTGTATTAGGCTGTGTCAGGTTATGCTATGTGTTGGGCTGTGTCAGGTTATGCTATGTATTAGGCTGTGTCAGGTTATGCTGCGTATTAGGCTGTGTCAGGTTATGCTATGTGTTGGGCGTTGTCAGGTTATGCTATGTATTAGGCTGTGTCAGGTTATGCTATGTATTAGGCTGTGTCAGGTTATGCTATGTATTAGGCAGTGTCAGGTTATGCTATGTGTTGGGCTGTGTCAGGTTATGCTGTGTATTAGGCTGTGTCAGGTTATGCTATGTGTTGGGCTGTGTCAGGTTATGCTATGTATTAGGCTGTGTCAGGTTATGCTGTGTATTAGGCAGTGTCAGGTTATGCTGTGTATTAGGCTGTGCCAGGTTATGCTATGTATTAGGCTGTGTCAGGTTATGCTATGTGTTGGGCTGTGTCAGGTTATGCTATGTATTAGGATGTGTCAGGTTATGCTGTGTATTAGGCAGTGTCAGGTTATGCTGTGTATTAGGCTGTGTCAGGTTATGCTGTGTATTAGGCAGTGTCAGGTTATGCTGTTTATTAGGCAGTGTCAGGTTATGCTGTGTATTAGGCTGTGTCAGGTTATGCTATGTGTTGAGCTGTGTCAGGTTATGCTATGTGTTGGGCTGTGTCAGGTTATGCTATGTGTTTGGCTGTGTCAGGTTATGCTATGTATTAGGATGTGTCAGGTTATGCTGTGTATTAGGCAGTGTCAGGTTATGCTGTGTATTAGGCAGTGTCAGGTTATGCTGTGTGTGGGGCTGTGTCAGGTTATGCTGTGTATTAGGCTGTGTCAGGTTATGCTATGTATTAGGCTGTGTCAGGTTATGCTATGTGTTGGGCTGTGTCAGGTTATGCTGTGTGTTGGGCTGTGTCAGGTTATGCTATGTTTTGGGCTGTGTCAGGTTATGCTATGTATTAGGCTGTGTCAGGTTATGCTATGTGTTGAGCTGTGTCAGGTTATGCTATGTGTTGGGCTGTGTCAGGTTATGCTATGTGTTGGGCTGTGTCAGGTTATGCTGTGTGTTGGGCTGTGTCAGGTTATGCTATGTATTAGGCTGTGTCAGGTTATGCTATGTGTTGGGCTGTGTCAGGTTATGCTATGTATTAGGCTGTGTCAGGTTATGCTATGTGTTGGGCTGTGTCAGGTTATGCTATGTATTAGGCTGTGTCAGGTTATGCTGTGTATTAGGCAGTGTCAGGTTATGCTATGTGTTTGGCTGTGTCAGGTTATGCTATGTGTTGGGCTGTGTCAGGTTATGCCCCCCTCTAATTATTTTATAATGAGATATATATACTGAACAAAAATGCTACAATTTCAATGATTTTACTGAGTTACAGTTTATATAAGGAAAATAGGTACATTTAAAATAAATACATTAGTACCTAATCTATGGATTTCACATGACTGGGCAGGGGCAAAGGCCCACTCACTGGGGGGCCAGGTCCAGCCGTCCGGGTGGCTTGTCTCAGACAATCCCGCAGGTGAAGAATCCGGATGTGGAGGTCCAGGGCTGACGTGGTTACATGCTTATGGTAGAGAAATTAACATTAACATCTCTGGGAACAGCTCTGGTGGACATTCCTGCAGTCAGCATGCCAGTTGCACGCTCCCTCAAAACTTGAGACGTGGCATTGTGTTGTGTGACAAAACTGCACATTTTAGGGTGTCCTTTTATTGCCCCCAGCACAAGGTGCACCTCTGTAATGATCATGCTGTTTAATCAGCTTCTTGATAAGCCACACCTGTCAGGTGGACGGATTGTTTTGCTAAGGAGAAATGCTCACTAACAGGGATTGGAGAGAGAGAGAGCGTCCCTGTCCTAGATTTCACACGTGGACTTTATTTAACTAATTATGTGACTTCTGAAGGTAATTGGTTGCACCAGATCTTACTTAGGGGCTTCATAGCAAAGGGGATGAATACATATGCACGCACCACTTTTAAAAATTTATTTTCCATTTCACTTCACCAAGATGGACTATTTTGTGTATGTCCATTACATGAAATTCAAATAAATATCAATTTAAATTACAGGTTGTAATGCAACATAATAGGAAAAACACCAAGCAGAATGAATACTTTTGCCAGGCATTGTACCACCACGGACTGATGCTGGCACTAAGACCACACTCAACCAAATCTATAAGGCCATAAGCAAACAAGAAAATACTCACCCAGAAGCAGTGCTCCTAGTGGCTGGGGACTTTTACCAAAATTTTACCAGCATGTCACATGTGCAACCAGAAGGAAAAAAACTATAGACCACATTTACTCCACAAACAGAGATGCATACAAAGCTCTCCCCTGCCCTCCATTTGGCAAATCTGACCATAATTCTATCCTCCTGATTCCTGCTTACAAGCAATTAAAGCAGGAAGTACCAGTGACTCGCTCAATACGGAAGTGGTCAGATGACGCGGATGCTACACTACAGGAATGTTTTGTTAGCACAGACTGAAATATGTTCTGAGATTCATCCAATGGCATTAAGGAGTATACCACTTCAGTCATCGGCTTCATCAATAAGTGCATCGACGACGTCGTCCCCACAGTGACCGTACGTACATACCCCAACCAGGAGCCATGGATTACAGGCAACATCCACATCAAGCTAAAGACTAGAGTTGCTGCTTTCAAGGAGCGGGACATTAATCGGGACGCCTATAAGAAATCCCGCTATGCCCTTAGACGAACAATCAAACAAGCAAAGCATCAATACAGGATTAAGATTGAATCCTACTGCACCGGTTCTGACTCTTGTTGGATGTGGCAGAGCTTGAAAACTATTACTAACTACAAAGGGAAACCCAGACGCGAGCTGCCCAGTGACACGAGCCTACCAGATGAGCTAAATGCCTTTTATGCTTGCTTTGGGGCAAGCAACACTGAAGCATGCATGAGAGCACCAGCTGTTCTGGATGACTGTGATAACGCTCCCGGTAGCCGATGTGAGCAAGACCTTTAAACAGGTCAACATTCACCAAGCCGTGGGGGCAGATGGATTACCAGGACATGTACTCAACGCATGCACAAATCACCTGGCAAGTGTCTTCACTGACATGTTCAACCTCTCCCTGACTGAGTCTGTAATACCTACATGTGTCAAGCATACCACCATTGTCCCTGTGCCCAAGGAAGTGAAGGTAACCTGCCTAAATGATTACCTTCTTGTAGCACTTACGTCGGTAGCCATGAAGTGCCTTGAAAGGCTGGTCATGGCTCACATCAACAGCATCCTCCCAGATACCCTAGACCCACTCCAATTCGCATACTGCCCCAACAGATCCACAGATGACACAATCTCAATCGCACTCCACACTGTCCTTTCCCACCTGGACAAAATAAACACCTATGTGAGAATGCTGTTGACTGACTACAGCTCAGCGTTCAAAACCATAGTGCCCACAAAGCTCATCACTAAGCTAAGGACCCTGGGACTAAACAACTCCCTCTGCAACTGGATCCTGGACTTCCTGATGGGCTGCTCCCAGGTGGTAAGAGTATGCAACAAAACATCTGCCACGCTGATCCTCAACACTGGGGCCCCTCAGGGGTGTGTACTTACTCCTCTTGTACTCCCTGTTCACCCACGACTGCATGGCCAAACACGACTCCAACACCATCATTAAGTTTGCTGACGACACAAGAGTGGTAGGCCTGATCACCGACAACGATGAGACAGCCTATAGGGAGGAGGTCAGAGAACTGGCAGTGTGGTGCCAGGACAACAACCTCTCTCGGAATGTGAGCAAGACAAAGGAGCTGATCGTGGACTACAGGAAAAGGCGTGCTGAACAGGCCCCCATTAACATCAACAGGGCTGTAGTGGAGCGAGTCGAGAGTTTCCAGTTCCTTGGCGTCCACATCACCAACAATCTATCATGGTCCAAACACACCAAGACAGTCATGACGAGGGCACAACAAAACCTATTCCCTCTCAGGAGACTGAAAAGATTTGGCATGGGTCCCCCGATCCTCAAAGTTCTACAGCTGCACCATCGAGAGCATCCTGACCGGTTGCATCACTGCCTGGCATGGCAACTGCTTGGCATCTGACAATAAGGCATTACAGAGGGTGATGCGTATGGCCCACTACATCACTGTGGCCAAGCTTCCTGCAATCCGTAGCAGTCAGAGACGTCTGTTGTCTTGTCCCGTCCGGTCCCATGTATATATCTTTTTCTTTGTATATCTTTTTTATTATAATATTTTATTTCAATTCCCATCTACAGACTGAACATACTCTCCTGCAACCCGCCTCACCCAATGTGGTACGGATCTGCTATTTGTTTTTACACTTTAGAACTGGAACCCCCATCAGAAGCTAGCCAGCTAACTAGCTGCTTGCTAGTAGTCAGTTAGCCACTGCTAGCGGTCATCAACGTTAACTTGGACATCAGCCAGCCTCAGCCCGGTCAATTCCTGCCAGTCTGCACAGTGCGATATCAACCCAGAGCATATCGGACTGCTTTTTCTCTACCACATCTCAGGATTCCTACTGCAAGCTCTGAACCTTTACACCGGATAATCGCAGCTAGCTAGCTGCTATCCGAGTGGCTACTCCTGGCTAACGTCTCTGTCCCGAAGCAAGCACCAGTTAGCCTGGAGCTAGCCTCGAGCTAGGCCCATCTCCCGGCTAGCTGAAGAGGTCCATCAGCCAATTCCTTGGGCTACAATACCTATTTTGCCAATTGGCCTGGACCCTTTTACTGCCGACATGGAGCCCCGCCGATCCATCACGACTGGTCTGCCAACGTAACCGTCCGAGGGGGTCTCAACAGGCTCTTCCCTCGTGACATCCCCCGAAGGCCCTTCTGCTAGCCCTTGCCCGCTAGCTGTCTGAATCGCTGTGTCTCCAGCTTACTTGGCTACGCATGCCTCTCCCTAATGTCAATATGCCTTGTCCATTGCTGTTTTGGTTAGTGATTTTTGTCTTATTTCACTGTAGAGCCTCCAGCCCTGCTCAATATGCCTTAGCTAGCCCTTTTGTTCCACCCCCCCACTCATTCGGTGACCTCACCTGGCCTAAATGGTGCCTCTAGAGACAAAACCTCTCTCATCGTCACTCAATGCCTAGGTTTACCTCCACTGTATTCACATCCTACCACACCCTTGTCTGTACATTATGCCTTGAATCTATTCTACCGTGCCCAGAAACCTGCTCCTTTTACTCTCTGTTCCGAACGCACTAGACGACCAGTTCTTATAGCCTTTAGCCGTACCCTTATCCTATTCCTCCTCTGTTCCTCTGGTGATGTAGAGGTTAACCCAGGCCCTGCAGCACCTAGCTCCACTCCCGTTCCCCAGGCGCTCTCATTTGTTGACTTCTATAACCGTAAAAGCCTTGGTTTCATGCATGTTAACATTAGAAGCCTCCTCCCTAAGTTTGTTTTATTCACTGCTTTAGCACACTCCGCCATCCCGGATGTCCTAGCCGTGTCTGAATCCTGGCTTAGGAAGGCCACCAAAAATCCAGAAATGTCCATCCCTAACTATAACATTTTCCGACAAGATAGAACTGCCAAAGGGGGCGGAGTTAGCCTGCAGAGTTCTGTCATACTATCCAGGTCTGTGCCCAAACAATTTGAGCTTCTACTTTTAAAAATCCACCTTTCCAGAAACAAGTCTCTCAACATTGCCGCTTGTTATAGACCCCCTTCAGCCCCCAGCTGTGAATTGATTGCCCCCCATCTATCTTCAGAGTTCGTACTGTTAGTTTACCTAAACTGGGACATGCTTAACACCCCGGCCGTCCTAAAATCTAAGATAGATGTCCTCAATCTCACACAAATTATCAAAGAACATACCATGTACAACCCTATATTCGTAACCATGGGCACCCTCTTAGATATCATCCTGACCAACTTGCCCTCTAAATACCCCTCTGCTGTCTCCAACCAGGATCTTAGTGATCACTGCCTCATTGCCTGCGTGTGTAATGGGTCCGCGGTCAAACCACCACCCCATATCACTGCCAAACGCTCCCTAAAACACTTCAGCAAGCAGGCCTTTCTAATCGACCTGACCCGGGTATCCTGGAAGGATATTGACCACATCCCGTCAGTAGAGGATACCTGGTTTCTCTTTAAAAGTAATTTCCTCTCCATCTTAAATAAGCATGTCCCATTCAAAAAATGTAAAACTAAGAACAGATATAGCCCTTGGTTCACCCCAGACTGCCCTTGACCAGCACAAAAACATCCTGTGGCGTTCTGCATTAGCCCCTGCGATATGCAACTTTTCAGGGAAGTCAGGAACCAATATACTCAGTCAGTTAGGAAAGCTAAGGCTAGCCTTTTCAAACAGAAATTTGCATCCTGTATCACTAATTCCAAAATGTTTTGGGTCACTGTAAAGTCCATGGAGAATAAGAGCACCTCCTCCCAGCTGCCCACTGCACTGAGGATAGGAAACATTGTCACCACCGATAAATCTACGATAATCGATAATTTCAATAAACATTTTTCTACGGCTGGCCATGCTTTCCACCTGGCTACAACTACCCCGGCCAACATCTCAGCACCACCTGCAGCAACTTGCCCAAGCCCCCCTGCTTCTCCTTCACCCAAATCCAGACAGCTGATGTTCTGAAAGAACTGCAAAATCTGGATCCCTACAAGTCAGCTGGGCTAGACAATTTGGACCCTCTCTTTCTAAAATTATCTGCCGAAATTGTTGCAACACCTATTAATAGCCTATTCAACCACTCTTTCGTATAGTCTGAGATCCCCAAAGATTGGGAAGCTGCCGCGGTCATCCCCCTCTTCAAAGGTGGAGACACACTAGACCCAAACTGTTATAGACCTATATCCATCCTGCCCTGCCTTTCTAAAATCTTCGAAAGCCAAGTTAACAAACAGATCACTGACCATTTCGAAACCCATCGTTTCTTCTCCACTATGCAATCTGGTTTCCGAGGTTGTCATGGGTGCACCTCAGCCACGCTCAAGGTCCTAAACGATATCATAACCGCCATCGATAAAAGACAGTACTGTGCAGCCGTCGTCATCGAACTGGCCAAGGCTTTCGACTCTGTCAATCACCGCATTCTTATCGGCAGACTCAATAGCCTTGGCTTCTGAAATGACTGCCTCGCCTGGTTCACCAACTACTTCTCAGATAGAGTTCAGTGTGTCAAATCGGAGGGCCTGTTGTCTGGACCTCTGGCAGTCTCTATGGTGGTGCCACAGGGTTCAATTCTCGGGCCGACTCTTTTCAAATCAAATTCAAATAAAATGTATTTATATAGCCCTTCGTACATCAGCTGATATCTCAGCTGATATCTCAAAACATTGTAGAGCAGAAAACAAGGTATGTAACTGAAAAAACATAATGCAAATATTTAGGTATAGAGATGGTAAGTGATCAAAAATATATATACACTAAGTTTGGGGTCACTTAGAAAAGTCCTTGTTTTTGAAAGAAAAGCACATTGTTTGTCCATTAAAATCAAATCAAATCAAATTTATTTATATAGCCCTTCGTACATCAGCTGAAATCTCAAAGTGCTGTACAGAAACCCAGCCTAAAACCCCAAACAGCAAGCAATGCATGTGAAAGAAGCACGGTGGCTAGGAAAAACTCCCTAGAAAGGCAAAAACCTAGGAAGAAACCTAGAGAGGAACCAGGCTATGAGGAGTGGCCAGTCCTCTTCTGGCTGTGCCAGGTGGATATTATAACAGAACATGGTCAAGATGTTAAAATGTTCATAAATGACCAGCATGGTCAAATAATAATAATCATAGTAGTTGTCGAGGGTGCAACACGCACGTCCGGTGAACAGGTCAGGGTTCCATAGCCGCAGGCAGAACAGTTGAAACTGGAGCAGCAGCACAGCCAGGTGGACTGGGGACAGCAAAGAGTCATCATGCCAGGTAGTCCTGAGACATGGTCCTAGGGCTCAGGTCCTCCGAGAGAAAGAAAGAAAGAAAGAAAGAGAGAATTAGAGAGAGCATATTTAAATTCACACAGGACACCGGATAGGACAAGATAAATACTCCAGATGTAACAGACTGACCCTAGCCACCCGACACATAAACTACTGCAGCATAAATACTGGCGGCTGAGACAGGAGGGATCAGAAGACACTGTGGCCCCATCCGATGATACCCCTGGACAGGGCCAAACAGGCAGGATATAACCCCACCCACTTTGCCAAAGCACAGCCCCCACACCACTAGAGGGATGTCTCCAACCACCAACATACCGTCCTAAGACAAGGCCGAGTATAGCCCACAAAGATCTCCGCCATGGCACAACCCAAGGGGGGGGGGGGGGGCGCCAACCCAGACAGGAAGACCACGTCAGTGACTCAACCCACTCAAGTGACGCACCCCTCCCATGGACGGCATGGAAGAACACCAGTAAGCCAGTGACTCAGCCCCTGTAATAGGCTTAGAGGCAGAGAATCCCAGTGGAGAGAGGGGAACCGGCAAGGCAGAGACAGCAAGGGCGGTTCGTTGCTCCAGCCTTTCCGTTCACCTTCACACTCCTGGGCCAGACTATACTTAATCATAGGACCTACTGAAGAGATAAGTCTTCAGTAAAGACTTAAAGGTTGAGACTGAGTCTGCGTCTCTCACATGGGTAGGCAGACCATTCCATAAAAATGGAGCTCTATAGGAGAAAGCCCTGCCTCCAGCCGTTTGCTTAGAAATTCTAGGGACAATTAGGAGGCCTGCGTCTTGTGATCGTAGCGTACGTGTAGGTATGTACGGCAGGACCAAATCGGAAATATAGGTAGGAGCAAGCCCATGTAATGCTTTGTAGGTTAGCAGTAAAACCTTGAAATCAGCCCTTGCCTTAACAGGAAGCCAGTGTAGGGAGGCTAGCACTGGAGTAATATGATCAAATGTTTTGGTTCTAGTCAGGATTCTAGCAGCCGTATTTAGCACTAACTGAAGTTTGTTTAGTGCTTTATCCGGGTAGCCGGAAAGTAGAACATTGCAGTAATCCAGCCTAGAAGTAACAAAAGCATGGATTAATTTTTCTGCATCATTTTTGGACAGAAAGTTTCTGATTTTTGCAATGTTACGTAGATGGAAAAAAGCTATCCTTGAAACAGTCTTGATATGTTCTTCAAAAGAGAGATCAGGGTCCAGAGTAACGCCGAGGTCCTTCACAGTTTTATTTGAGACGACTGTACATCCATCCAGATTAATTGTCAGATTGAACAGAAGATCTCTTTGTTTCTTGGGACCTAGAACAAGCATCTCTGTTTTGTCCGAGTTTAAAAGTAGAAAGTTTGCAGCCATCCACTTCTTTATGTCTGAAACACAGGCTTCTAGCGAGGGCAATTTTGGGGCTTCACCATGTTTCATCGAAATGTACAGCTGTGTGTCGTCCGCATAGCAGTGAAATTTAACATTATGTTTTCGAATGACATCCCCAAGAGGTAAAATATATAGTGAAAACAATAGTGGTCCTAAATCGGAACCTTCAGGAACACCGAAATGTACAATTGATTTGTCAGAGGACAAACCATTCACAGAGACAAACTGATATCTTTCCCGACAGATAAGATCTAAACCAGGCCAGAACTTGTCCATGTAGACCAATTTGGGTTTCCAATCTCTCCAAAAGAATGTGGTGATCGATGGTATCAAAAGCGGCACTAAGATCTAGGAGCACGAGGACAGATGCAGAGCCTCGGTCTGACGTCATTAAAAGGTAATTTACCACCTTCACAAGTGCAGTCTCAGTGCTATGATGGGGTCTAAAACCAGACTGAAGCGTTTCGTATACATTATTTGTCTTCAGGAAGGCAGTGAGTTGCTGCGCAACAGCTTTTTCTAAATTTTTTGAGAGGAATGGAAGATTCGATATAGGCCGATAGTTTTTTATAATTTCTGCGTCAAGATTCGGCTTTTTCAAGAGAGGCTTTATTACTGCCACTTTTAGTAAGCTTGGTACACATCCGGTGGATAGAGAGCCGTTTATTATGTTCAACATAGGAGGGCCAAGCACAGGAAGCAGCTCTTTCAGTAGTTTAGTTGGAATAGGGTCCAGTATGCAGCTTGAGGGTTTAGAGGCCATGATTATTTTCATCATTGTGTCAAGAGATATAGTACTAAAACACTTTAGTATCTCCCTTGATCCTAGGTCCTGGCAGAGTTGTGCAGACTCAGGACAATGGCGCTTTGGAGGAATACGCAGATTTAAAGAGGAGTCCGTAATTTGCTTTCTAATGATCATGATCTTTTCCTCAAAGAAGTTCATAAATGTATTACTGCTGAAGTGAAAGCCATCCTCCATTTGCGAATGCTGCTTTTTAGTTAGCTTTGCGACAGTATCAAAAATAAATTTCGGATTGTTCTTATTTTCCTCAATTAAGTTGGAAAAATAGGATGACCGAGCAGCAGTGAGGGCTCTTCGATACTGCACGGTACTGTCTTTCCAAGCTAGTCGGAAGACTTCCAGTTTGGTGTGGCGCCATTTCCGTTCCAATTTTCTGGAAGCTTGCTTCAGAGCTTGTGTATTTTCTGTATACCAGGGAGCTAGTTTCTTATGACAGATGTTTTTAGTTTTTAGGGGTGCAACTGCATCTAGGGTATTGCATAAGGTTAAATTGAGTTCCTTAGTTAGGAGGTTAACTGATTTTTGTCCTCTGACGTCCTTGGGTAGGCAGAGGGAGTCTGGAAGGGCATCAAGGAATCTTTGGGTTGTCTGAGAATTTATAGCACGACTTTTAATGCTCCTTGGTTGGGGTCTGAGCAGATTATTTGTTGCAATTGCAAACGCAATAAAATGGTGGTCCGATAATCCAGGATTATGAGGAAAAACATTAAGATCCACAACATTTATTCCATGGGACAAAACTAGGTCCAGAGTATGACTGTGGCAGTGAGTATGTCCAGAGACATGTTGGACAAAACCCACTGAGTCGATGATGGCTCCGAAAGCTTTTTGGAGTGGGTCTGTTGACTTTTCCATGTGAATGTTAAAGTCACCAAAAATTTGAATATTATCTGCTATGACTACAAGATCCAATAGGACTTCAGGGAACTCAGTGAGGAACACTGCATATGGCCCAGGAGGCCTGTAAACAGTAGCTATAAAAAGTGATTGAGTAGGCTGCATAGATTTCATGACTAGAAGCTCAAAAGACGAAAACGTCATTGTTTTGTTTTTTTGTAAATTGAAATTTACTATCGTAAATGTTAGCAACACCTCCGCCTTTGCCGGATGCACGGGGGGTATGGTCACTAGTGTAACCAGGGGGTGAGGCCTCATTTAACACAGTAAATTTATCAGGCTTAAGCCATGTTTCAGTCAGGCCAATCACATCAAGATTATGATTATGATCAGTGATTAGTTCATTGACTATAACTGCCTTGGAAGTGAGGGATCTAACATTAAGTAACCCAATTTTGAGATGTGAGGTATCACAATCTCTTTCAATAATGGCAGGAATGGAGGAGGTCTTTATACTAGTGAGATTGCTAAAGCGAACACCGTATATATAAATGATGTCGCTCTTGCTGCTGGTGATTCTACGCAGACGACCTCTACACAGATGACACCATTCTGTATACATCTGGCCCTTCTTTGGACATTGTGCTAACAAACCTCCAAACGAGCTTCAATGCCATACAACACTCCTTCCGAGGCCTCCAACTGCTTTTAAATGCAAGTAAACTAACTAACTCTTCACCCGATTGCTGCCCTCACTAGCATCAATACTCTGGACGATACTGACTTAGAATATGTGGACAACTACAAATACCTAGGTGTCTGGTTAGACTGTAAACTCTCCTTCCAGACTCACATTAAGCATCTCCAATCCAAAATGAAATCTAGAATCGGCTTCCTATTTGGCAACAAAGTTTCCTTCACTCATGCTGCCAAACATACCTTCGTAAAACTGACTCTCCTATCGATTCTTGACTTCGGCAATGTCATTTACAAAATAGCCTCCAACACTCTACTCAGCAAATTGGATATAGTCTATCACAGTGCCATGCGTTTTGTCACCAATGCCCCATATACTACCCACCACTGCGACCTGTATGCTCTCGTTGGCTGGCCCTCACTACATATTCATCGCCACTGGCTCCAGGTCATCTAAAAGTCTTTGCTAGGTAAAGCCCCGCCTTATCTCAGTTCACTGGTCACCATGGCATCACCCACCCGAAGCACGCACTCCAGCAGGTATATTTCACTGGTCACTCCCAAAGCCAACACTTCCTTTGGCCGCCTTTCCTTCCAGTTCTCTGCTGCCAATGACTGGAACGAACTGCAAAAATCACTGTCTTATATCTCCCTCTCTAACTTTAAGCATCAGCTGTCAGTGCAGCTTTCCGATCACTGTACCTGTACACAGCCAATCTGTAAATAGCACACCCAACTACCTCATCCCCATATTGTTACTTATCCTCTTGTTCTTTTGCACCCCAGTATCTCTACTTGCACATCATCATCTGCACATCTATCACTCCAGTGTTAATGCTAAATTGTAATTATTTCGCCTCCACGGCCTATTTATTGCCTTACCTTACTGCATTTGCACACACTGTACATAGATTTTTCTATTGTGTTATTGACTGTACGTTTGTTTATGTGTAACTCTGTGTTGTTGTTTTTGTCGCACTGCTTTGCTTTATCTTGGCCAGGTTGCAGTTGTAAATGAGAACTTGTTCTCAACTGGCCTACAGTGAGGGAAAAAACGATTTGATCCCCTGCTGATTTTGTACGTTTGCCCACTGACAAAGAAATGATCAGTCTATAATTTTAATGGTAGGTTTATTTGAACAGTGAGAGACAGAATAACAACAAAAAGATCCAGAAAAACCCATGTCAAAAATGTTATAAAATGATTTACATTTTAATGAGGGAAATAAGTATTTGACCCCTCTGCAAAACATGATTTAGTACTTGGTGGCAAAACCCTTCTTGGCAATCACAGAGGTCAGACGTTTCTTGTAGTTGGCCACCAGGTTTGCACACATCTCAAGAGAGATTTTGTCCCACTCCTCTTTGCAGATCTTCTCCAAGTCATTAAGGTTTCGAGGCTGACGTTTGGCAACTCGAACCTTCAGCTCCCTCCACAGATTTTCTATGGGATTAAGGTCTGGAGACTGGCTAGGCCACTCCAGGACCTTAATGTGCTTCTTCTTGAGCCAGTCCTTTGTTGCCTTGGCCGTGTGTTTTGGGTCATTGTCATGCTGGAATACCCATCCATGACCCATTTTCAATGCCCTGGCTGAGGGAAGGAGGTTCTCACCCAAGATTTGACGGTACATGGCCCCGTCCATCATCCGTTTGATGCGGTGAAGTTGTCCTGTCCCCTTAGCAGAAAAACACCCCCAAAGCATAATGTTTCCACCTCCATGTTTGACAGTGGGGGTGGTGTTCTTGGGGTCATAGGCAGCATTCCTCCTCCTCCAAACACGGCGAGTTGAGTTGATGCCAAAGAGCTCCATTTTGGTCTCATCTGACCACAACACTTTCACCCAGTTGTCCTCTGAATCATTCAGATGTTCATTGGCAAACTTCAGACGGGCATGTATATGTATTCTTGAGCAGGGGGACCTTGCGGGAGCTGCAGGATTTCAGTCCTTCACGGCGTAGTATGTTACCAATTGTTTTCTTGGTGACTATGGTCCCAGCTGCCTTGAGATCATTGACAAGATCCTCCCGTGTAGTTCTGGGCTGATTCCTCACCGTTCTCATGATCATTGCAACTCCACGAGGTGAGATCTTGCATGGAGCCCCAGACCGAGGGAGATTGACAGTTATTTTGTGTTTCTTCCATTTGCGAATAATCGCACCAACTGTTGTCACCTTCTCACCAAGCTGCTTAGCGATGGTCTTGTAGCCCATTCCAGCCTTGTGTAGGTCTACAATCTTGTCCCTGACATCCTTGGAGAGCTCTTTGGTCTTGGCCATGGTGGAGAGTTTGGAATCTGATTGATTGATTGCTTCTGTGGACAGGTGTCTTTTATACAGGTAACAAGCTGAGATTAGGAGCACTCCCTTTAAGAGTGTGCTCCTAATCTCAGCTCGTTACCTGTATAAAAGACACCTGGGAGCCAGAAATCTTTCTGATTGAGAGGGGGTCAAATACTTATTTCCCTCATTAAAATGCAAATCAATTTATAACATTTTTGACATGCGTTTTCATGTATTTTTTTGTTGTTATTCTGTCTCACTGTTCAAACCTACCATTAAAATTATAGACTGATAATTTCTTTGTCAGTGGGCAAGCGTACAAAATCAGCAGGGGATCAAATACTTTTTTCCCTCACTGTACCTGGTTAAATAAAGGTGAAAAATAAAAATCCAGGACCTATATACTAGGTGGTGTCAGAGGAAGCCCATAAAATTGTCAGAGACACCAGTCACCCAAGTCATAGACTGTTTTCTCTGCTACTGCACGGCAAGCAGTACCGGAGTACCGGAGTGCCAAGTCTACGACCAAAAGGCTCCTTAACAGCTTCTACCTCCAAGCCATCAGACTGCTGAACAACTAATCAAATGGCCACCGGACTATTTACATTGACCCCCCCCCCCCCCCATTTGTTTTGTACACTGCTGTTATTATATTATTGTGTTACTTTTTATTATTTTTTACTTTAGTTTATTTGGTAAATATTTTCTTAACTCTTCTTGAACTGCACTGTTGGTTAAGGGCATGTAAGTAGGCATTTCATGGTAAGGTGACAAATACGCGTGACAAGACACGTGACAAATAAAGTTTGATTTGATCTGCCAGATTTAGCTTACTGTGAACTCTGACCCACTCTTCTCCCCTCTCTAGGTGATCTATCGCGCCCTGTCCCCCTGGCACTCACTGGACCCCTACGGCCCAGCAGCCCAGACTCAGTTGATGGTCACCAACCTGCGGGTGCGTCTGCTGCAACGCCAGCCTTGCCCCTGCCAGGCTAAAGACCCAGATACCCAGGCACTGCCCACAAACCATTATGCCATCTATGACTTCATCGTCAAGGGCAGCTGCCTCTGCAACGGGCACGCCGAGCACTGTGTGCCTGCCACTGGGTACCGCCCCGCCAGGCAGAGGAGCAATCACGTGGTGAGTAAGGGTGAAGAGCAGCACGAACAACCAATCACAACTGACCACTTATCTCTGTGTCTATTAGCGCTTCTCCAAAAGACTTCAATCATCACGTCACACTCTGTTAACAAAAACAGTCAGGGATGTTGTGTATTTCTGTGTTTGTGCTGCCGAATGTTTGTGTGTATGGAGCGGCTTGTGTTTATTCCTGTGTGTGTGTGTGTGTGTGTGTGTCAGGGTGTGTGTGTGTGTGTGTGTGTGTGTGTGTGTGTGTGTGTGTGTGTGTGTGTGTGTGTGTGTGTGTCAGTGTGTGTGTGTGTGTGTGTGTGTGTGTGTGTGTGTGTGTGTGTGTGTGTGTGTGTGTGTCAGGGTGTGTGTGTGTCAGGGTGTGTGTGTGTCAGGGTGTGTGTGTGTGTGTGTGTGTGTCAGGGTGTGTGTGTGTGTGTGTGTGTGTGTGTGTGTCAGGGTGTGTGTCAGGGTGTGTGTGTGTGTGTGTGTGTGTGTGTGTGTCAGGGTGTGTGTGTGTGTGTGTGTGTGTGTGTGTGTGTGTGTGTGTGTGTGTGTGTGTGTGTCAGGGTGTGTGTGTCAGGGTGTGTGTGTCAGGGTGTGTGTCAGGGTGTGTGTGTGTGTGTGTCAGGGTGTGTGTGTGTGTGTGTGTGTGTGTGTGTGTGTCAGGGTGTGTGTCAGGGTGTGTGTCAGGGTGTGTGTGTGTGTGTGTGTGTGTCAGGGTGTGTGTGTGTGTGTGTGTGTGTCAGGGTGTGTGTCAGGGTGTGTGTGTGTGTGTGTGTGTGTGTCAGGGTGTGTGTCAGGGTGTGTGTCAGGGTGTGTGTCAGGGTGTGTGTGTGTGTGTGTGTGTGTGTGTGTGTGTGTGTGTGTGTGTGTGTGTGTGTCAGGGTGTGTGTCAGGGTGTGTGTCAGGGTGTGTGTAAATGTGTTATTGTTTCTGGCTCTCCATTCCCACCACCCCTTGGGTTCTACATCTGTGTAGTGGTGCTTTAATGCGGAGCCTCTAGGCTTTACTGAAGACTATATTTACCCACAGATTTACCTTCCATTACGGGATTATGACTATGAGGAAACCTTAATTATAGTGTACAACGCCATATAGTAGCGTAAACATATTTTTCCCACTGAGAGTAGAAACTGCCAGTGGAATAACATCAGCCTTTCTCATATAGTAAACATTGGAAGCTATAGTCAAACAGTGGTGGGAATGTAATTAAGGATGTTCCACACTGCACTGTGCAATCCACATTTACTGCAAAATAGAAAATGCACTGCTTCACTGACGATTTTAGCATGTAAATCTTGGTGGGGCAAACTCAACCCAATTTTGGTTTATTTTTTAGATGCATGCCAACAAAGCCACTACCCAACACAACACTAAACAATACATGAATTGCACTATAACGGTGACAAACTGTTAGGGCCTACATAAAGATGTTCCAACAGCAGAGCTTTCTTTCCAGCACCATGGAATAAATCCTTACCACCTCTACACCTGGTTATCAGCGGAGCCTTGTCTGGCAGAGAAACAAGGAATTCAGCCTCATTTACTGCCTTTTTAAAAAAACATAGCTGATGTAGCTGACCATATTTCCCATCTCCCTGTCTCATCTTCCTATCATTTATGCAGCAGCATATAACACATTTTTGGAGTCACCTTGTTGTGTGCGGCGGTCCTTCATTGGCAAATTTTGTCATCAAAGAAAAAGATTTACAATTCCGAGTTGGATGACCGTTCAAAATGTATTTTCCCAGTCTGACTTCGCAGTTGCAATGCTAGCAGTTAGCCACTGTCACCGATTCCTTCCAAACAACTCATTGTTGAATTTGCGATTTCGAACTTGTTGTGTAATGTTCCGTGTGGCTCAGTTGGTAGAGCATGGGGTTTGCAACGCCAGGGTTGTGGGGTCGATTCCCACGGGGGACCAGTACGGGGGAAAAAATGTATGAAATGTATGCATTCACTACTGTAAGTTGCTCTGGATAAGAGCGTCTGCAAAATGTAAAATGTAATGTTTATGGCCGATGAGCACCGATACGTTTTATCTATAATTTATCTTCATTATTTATCTTCATATGACAAGGATTAAAGAGGATTTGCCAGTTGATTGTCTACTTTATTTATGACGATGACTGCTAGCTAAGATTGTGAAAGTAAGACATTGACATGATCAGTCCAATCAAAGCCACTGTAGATATAACGTGATTTGACATCATTTTATCTGACCGTGAGCCTTCTTGGAAGGGCACTTCTAATGTAACTCTATGGCAGCAGCCAAAGGGCTCACATTCTTTATGTCTACCCATCCTAAAGGCTAGTGACAGTGTCCCCATGAGTGACAGAACACTGAACCAATCACGGTGCAATGCTGAGCCAATCACGGTGCAATGCTCCTATTTTCTGCTGGCCTGCCCCATCACCACAGAAAGCACTGAGCTAGGCTGAAACACCTGCATTTTGGAGCTGCCTGTTTGTATGCAGCTTTATTAGCTCAATGATATATATATATTTTTTACATTGTTTGCAAACTGATATGTGACACGTATTAATGCCAAAATAACATGCAAAACAGGCAAGCCTCCCCCACAATTTTTTTTAAATTATATATTTTGTTTGGGGGGGGCTTGCCTGTTTTGCATGTTATTTTGGCATTAATACATGTCACATATCAATTTGCAAACAATATATATATATATTTATTTATTTATTTAGTTTATTTTTTGTGCATAATATTTGTGGGGCTCAAAACAGGTGGGGCTCTGCCCTGAATGACGGGTCGCCACTGCACTACTACTGTGTGTGGCTTGTCTATTACAATGAACCATGTTTTCAGTCTCCCCTCTGCTCCTGTCCTGCGACAGGTCCATGGGAAGTGTGTGTGTGTTTACTGCATTTGTGTCTATATCTGTGTTCCCTATTACAGTAAACATGGCTTTCTCTCTCCCCTGCGGCAGGTCCATGGGAAGTGTGTGTGTGTGTGTGTAACCCTCTGTAACCGTAATTCTATAATACATACATAATACACTGCTCTCTCCCCTGCGGCAGGTCCATGGGAAGTGTGTGTGTGACTGTGTGTAACCATCTGTAACCATAATTCTGTAATACATACATAATACACTGCTCTCTGTCCTGCGGCAGGTCCATGGGAAGTGTGTGTGTGACTGTGTATAACCATCTGTAACTGTAATTCTGTAATACATACATAATACACTGCTCTCTCTCCTGCGGCAGGTCCATGGGAAGTGTGTGTGTGACTCTGTATAACCATCTGTAACCGTAATTCTGTAATACATACATAATACACTGCTCTCTCCCCTGCGGCAGGT
Source organism: Salmo trutta (assembly GCF_901001165.1). NCBI lineage: Eukaryota > Metazoa > Chordata > Actinopteri > Salmoniformes > Salmonidae > Salmo > Salmo trutta. The sequence continues at coordinate 51,938,150 of NC_042963.1, forward strand.
CCATGGGAAGTGTGTGTGTAGACACAACACTGCCGGAGACCACTGTGAGCACTGTGTTCCCCTCTACAATGACCAGCCCTGGCAAGCTGCCAACGGCATCATAGGAGCACCTCATGAATGCAAGAGTGAGTCTTACAAGGCCAGGAAGGTCAACCAGCAGAACCACATAAACAACAAGTACATTACCCGATACACACAGCCAGATGTCTTTTTAATTAGTAGTAGTAGTAGTAGTACTCATGTAGAATTCAGTAGGTATATCCTCTTTTACCTATTCAATGCTCTCAAAGGGATCTGTCTTTTTGTTGTTGTTGAAACATTCACGTTCAGAAATGACCCCTTGATGCAAATGTTAATGAAAGCTAGTATCTTTACTTTACCGTTGAGCGAAAGGAAGCAATGGGAAAACAGAAATGCTTTGAAGGTGGTATTCTGACTTGAGATCTTTGCACTTAACTCAAACATGTTGTACAAGTCTCCCATTGACGTCAATAATGATTTACATGAAAGTCAGAGTTTTGCACGCTTATCTTAGGAGCTTCCTCTTTCTTTTACAGAGTGCAAGTGTAACGGCCATGCAGATAGCTGTCACTTTGACCGTGGTGTGTGGCTGGCATCGGGACGGCGTAGTGGGAGTGTGTGTGATGTCTGCCACCACAACACAGAGGGCAGACACTGCCAGAGCTGCCGTCGAGGGTTCTACAGACACCCCAGCAGACCTAACTCTGCCGCTGACTCCTGCACACGTAAGAGAACAAATACCCTCTGCCTGTCCAGATAGCAGGGAACAGAGGTCAAATCATTCAGATAGCAGGAAACAGAGGTCAAATCATAGATATGTGTTTTTGGTTGTTGAATCAATTAGATCATGCCCAGGTCAAATCACTCAGATAGCGGGGAACAGAGGTCAAATCATTCAGATAGCAGGGAACAGAGGTCAAATCATTCAGATAGCGGGGAACAGGTGTCAAATCATTCAGATAGCAGGAAACAGAGGTCAAATCACTCAGATAGCAGGGAACAGAGGTCAAATCACTCAGATAGCAGGGAACAGAGGTCAAATCATTCAGATATCAGGGAACAGAGGTCAAATCACTCAGATAGCGGGGAACAGAGGTCAAATCGTCCAGATAGCGGGGAACAGAGGTCAAATCGTCCAGATAGCGGGGAACAGAGGTCAAATCATTCAGATAGCAGGGAACAGAGGTCAAATCATTCAGATAGCGGGGAACAGAGGTCAAATCATTCAGATAGCGGGGAACAGAGGTCAAATCATTCAGATAGCGGGGAACAGAGGTCAAATCATTCAGATAGCGGGGAACAGAGGTCAAATCATTCAGATAGCAGGGAACAGAGGTCAAATTATTCAGATAGCGGGGAACAGAGGTCAAATCATTCAGATAGCGGGGAACAGAGGTCAAATCATTCAGATAGCGGGGAACAGAGGTCAAATTATTCAGATAGCGGGGAACAGAGGTCAAATCATTCAGATAGCAGGGAACAGAGGTCAAATCATTCAGATAGCAGGGAACAGAGGTCAAATCATTCAGATAGCAGGGAACAGAGGTCAAATCATTCAGATAGCAGGGAACAGAGGTCAAATCATTCAGATAGCAGGGAACAGAGGTCAAATCATTCAGATAGCGGGAAACAGAGGTCAAATCATTCAGATAGCGGGGAACAGAGGTCAAATCATTCAGATAGCAGGGAACAGAGGTCAAATCATTCAGATTGCGGGGAACAGAGGTCAAATCATAGATATGTGTTTTTGGTTGTTGAATCAATTAGATCATGCCCATCTTATTTTGGCCAATTTCCTGATCCTGCTTTGTACTATACCCCTCAGACCATAGTAACAACATGGTAACAACATAGTAACAACACGCTAGCAACGTAGTAACAACATAGTAACGTAGTAACAACAAAGTAACAACAAACTAACAACGTAGTAACAACATAGTAACAACAAACTAACAACGTAGTAACAACAAACTAAAAACATAGTAACAACATAGTAACAACAAACTAGCAATGTAGTACTAACGTTGTAATAACGTAGTACCAATGTTGTAATACCGTAGTACCAATGTTGTAATAACGTAGTAACAACAAATTAACAACATAGTAACAACAAACTGAAAACGTAGTAACAACAAAGTAACAACGTAGTAACAACGTAGTACCAACGTAGTAATAACGTAGTACCAACGTAGTAACAACAAAGTAATAACGTAGTAACAACGTAGTACCAACGTAGTAATGACGTAGTACCAACGTAGTAACAACAAAGTAATAACGTAGTAACAACGTAGTACCAACGTAGTAATAACGTAGTACCAACGTAGTAATAACGTAGTACCAACGTAGTAATAACGTAGTACCAACGTAGTAATAATGTAGTACCAACGTAGTAATAACGTAGTACCAACGTAGTAACAACAAAGTAATAACGTAGTACCAACGTAGTACCAACGTAGTAACAACAAACTAACAACGTAGTAACAACGTAGTAACACCAAACTAACAACGTAGTACCAACGTAGTAATAACGTAGTAACAACAAACTAAAAACATAGTAACAACAAAGTAATAACGTAGTAACAACAGTGGTTCTATACAGGATGTCTGTATAGAACCACTGCCATGACAATGCCAACTATGGTATTGCCAACTTATACAATACTGATTCCTTGAATACTTTTCAGTGTAGGACTAGAAGATCGACCACATCTTTGAGGAATGTGACAGTAATTGAAAACAATAGATGAGTTTCCCATGCTCCATGCGAGGCACATTTTTCCCATTCCTGTCCCTTTCCCCAGGCAGCCTCTTTCGCTTCGGCCTTTTAAAGAACAAACAAACTGTGTTTGAGAGAAAGAGAAACACAAGTGTGCTCACACACATACACACACACATACACACAGATACTGTACACACACACATACATACACACATACATACACACACACATACACACAGATACTGTACATACACACAGATACATACACACATACATACACACATACACACACACATACACACAGATACTGTACACACACACATACATACACACATACATACACACACACATACACACAGATACTGTACATACACACAGATACATACACACATACATACACACATACATACACACACACACAGATACTGTACACACACATACATACACACACACATACACACATACATACTCACATACACATACACACACAGATACTGTACATACACACACACATACATACACACATACATACACACACAGATACTGTACACACACATACATACACACATACATACACACATACATACACACATACACACATACATACACACACAGATACTGTACACACACACACATACATACATACACAGGCATGCAAACGCGCGCACACACACACAGACACATACACACACACACACACATATATACACACACACACATACACGCACACGCACTCATACATACATACATACACAAAGGCATGCAAACGCGCGCACACACACACACAGATACATACACACAGACACATACACACACACACACACACATATACACACACACACACAGATACATACACACAGACACATACACATACACACACAAATCCTATCCTTCATCAGGGGAGTCCATCAACTAGAAAAATGACAGTGTGGAGGGAGAATTATTTACTTTTTGCTTTAACAGTAGTGTGTTTTTACAGTAGTGTGTTTTAACAGTAGTGTGTTTTTACAGTAGTGTGTTTTTACAGTAGTGTGTTTTAACAGTAGTGTGTTTTTACAGTAGTGTGTTTTTACAGTTGTGTGTTTTAACAGTTGTGTGTTTTAACAGTAGTGTGTTTTTACAGTAGTGTGTTTTTACAGTAGTGTGTTTTTACAGTTGTGTGTGTGTGATATATCCTCAGGGTTAAATCCTCCCTCCCGTCCTGTCGCCGTCCCGTCACTTATGGAGTTTGTTTCTCTAGTTTATAGGGAGTGTACAATATGCGTGTGTTCGTGTGTGTGTGTGTGTTCGTGTGTGTGTGTGTGTGTGTGTGTTCATGGGTTGTGTGTGTGTTCGTGTGTGTGTGTGTGTTCGTGTGTGTGTGTGGGTTCATGTGAGTGTGTGTTTGTGTTTGTGTGTGTTCGTGTGTGTGTGTGTGTGTGTGTTCGTGTGTGTGTGTGTGTTTGTGTGTGTGTGTGTGTTCATGGGTTGTGTGTGTGTACATGTGTGTGTGTGTGTGTTCGTGTGTGTGTGTGTGTTCGTGTGTGTGTGGGTGTGTGTGTTCGTGTGTGTGTGTGTGTGTGTGTGTGTGTGTTCGTGTGTGTGTGTGTGTGTGTGTGGGTTCATGTGAGTGTGTGTTTGTGTTTGTGTGTGTTCGTGTGTGTGTGTTTGTGCTGTTGTTTTGTCTGGGACGTAAGGTATGGAATGGAAGGAGTATTTTTTTTGTGAATAAGGTCAAGAAACCTTTCCCGAAGGCGACACTACTAAAGACATGGATAAATGACTTCTGTATGTTGGATACAATGGTAGGAATGTGCTAAACTCTCCCTCTCTGATCTGTTCTGTTTGTCCCTCCTCTTACCCCATACCAACAGCATGCGCCTGCCACCCTGTAGGGTCTAGACCCGCGATCTCAGGTGGCCAGGACCTCTGTAACCCTAGCAACGGGGCATGCACCTGCAGATCGGGCGTGGGCGGTCCTCTCTGTGACAGATGCATTGTAGGGTTCTGGGGCTTCCATGGTTACGGGTGCAGACCGTGTGACTGTACAGGGGGAGACTGTGACCCCTACACTGGGGACTGCTTGTCTGGGTAAGTGTCTATGGATTCATATAGTAGGCTGCGTTCCAAATAGCACCCTATATTCTCTATTGGCCCTGTTCAAATGTATAGTGAACAGGGAGCCATATGAGACACAGCCTATGCATATTCACTAGTGATTTTAGTATACTGTAACTCACCTGAAAGTCTCTCATTGACATCAATGAATAATTCATCAGACCCTTAATGAAGTAGTCTCCTCTACCCAGACGGCTCTCTCTGTGGTGTAGTCTCCTCTCTCTGTGGTGTAGTCTCCTCTCTCTGTGGTGTAGTCTCTGTGGTGTAGTCTCCTCTCTCTGTGGTGTAGTCTCCTCTCTCTGTGGTGTAGTCTCCTCTCCCTGTGGTGTAGTCTCCTCTACCCAGACGGCTCTCTCTGTGGTGTAGTCTCCTCTACCCAGACGGCTCTCTCTGTGGTATAGTCTCCTCTCTCTGTGGTGTAGTCTCCTCTACCAAGACGGCTCTCTCTGTGGTGTAGTCTCCTATCTCTGTGGTGTAGTCTCTACCCAGACAGCTCTCTCTGTGGTGTAGTCTCCTATCTCTGTGGTGTAGTCTCCTCTACCAAGACGGCTCTCTCTGTGGTGTAGTCTCCTCTCTCTGTGGTGTAGTCTCCTCTACCCAGACGGCTCTCTCTGTGGTGTAGTTTCCTCTCTCTGTGGTGTAGTCTCCTCTCTCTGTGGTGTAGTCTCCTCTCTCTGTGGTGTAGTCTCCTCTACCCAGACGGCTCTCTCTGTGGTGTAGTCTCCTCTCTCTGTGGTGTAGTCTCCTCTACCAAGACGGCTCTCTCTGTGGTGTAGTCTCCTATCTCTGTGGTGTAGTCTCCTCTACCAAGACGGCTCTCTCTGTGGTGTAGTCTCCTCTACCCAGATGGCTCTCTCTGTGGTGTAGTCTCCTCTCTCTGTGGTGTAGTCTCCTCTCTCTGTGGTGTAGTCTCCTCTACCCAGACGGCTCTCTCTGTGGTGCAGTCTCTACCCAGACGGCTCTCTCTGTGGTGTAGTCTCCTCTCTCTGTGGTGTAGTCTCCTCTCTCTGTGGTGTAGTCTCCTCTCTCTGTGGTGTAGTCTCCTCTCTCTGTGGTGTAGTCTCCTTTACCCAGACGGCTCTCTCTGTGGTGTAGTCTCCTCTCTCTGCGGTGTAGTCTCCTCTATCCAGACGGCTTTCTCTGTGGTGCAGTCTCTACCCAGACGGCTCTCTCTGTGGTGTAGTCTCCTCTCTCTGTGGTGTAGTCTCCTCTCTCTGTGGTGTAGTCTCCTCTCTCTGTGGTGTAGTCTCTACCCAGACGGCTCTCTCTGTGGTGTAGTCTCCTCTCTCTGTGGTGTAGTCTCCTCTACCCAGACGGCTCTCTCTGTGGTGTAGTCTCCTCTACCCAGACAGCTCTCTCTGTGGTGTAGTCTCCTCTACCCAGACGGCTCTCTCTGTGGTGTAGTCTCCTCTCTCTGCGGTGTAGTCTCCTCTCTCTGTGGTGTAGTCTCCTTTCTCTGTGGTGTAGTCTCCTCTACCCAGATGGCTTTCTCTGTGGTGTAGTCTCCTCTACCCAGATGGCTCTCTCTGTGGTGTAGTCTCCTCTCTCTGTGGTGTAGTCTCCTCTCTCTGTGGTGTAGTCGCCTCTCTCTGTGGTGTAGTCTCCTTTTTCTGTGGTGTAGTCTCCTCTACCCAGATGGCTCTCTCTGTGGTGTAGTCTCCTTTCTCTGTGGTGTAGTCTCCTTTACCCAGACGGCTCTCTCTGTGGTGTAGTCTCCTCTCTCTGTGGTGTAGTCTCCTCTCTCTGTGGTGTAGTCTCCTTTCTCTGTGGTGTAGTCTCCTTTACCCAGACGGCTCTCTCTGTGGTGTAGTCTCCTTTACCCAGACGGCTCTCTCTGTGGTGTAGTCTCCTCTCTCTGTGGTGTAGTCTCCTCTACCCAGACGGCTCTCTCTGTGGTAGCAATTGAACCTGGGGATGACGTTATTAATGGAGTAGTGTTTATCTTAATTCAAGTAAAGTATGTAGAGGTGTATTCATCGATTGTATGGCTAGCAGTGCTATGTTTGACCAGAGTTTTCTCTGTGATATTTTGTGATGTGTTGTGATGTGTTGTGATGTGTTGTGATGTGATGTGTTGTGATGTGATGTGTTGTGATGTGTTGTGATGTGTTGTGTTGTGATGTGATGTGTTGTGATGTGATGTGTTGTGATGTGTTGTTGTGTTGTGTTGTGTTGTGATGTGTTGTTGTGTTGTGATGTGATGTGTTGTGATGTGTTGTTGTGTTGTGTTGTGATGTGTTGTGATGTGTTGTTGTGTTGTGTTGTGATGTGATGTGATGTGTTGTTGTGTTGTGTTGTGATGTGTTGTGTTGTGATGTGTTGTTGTGTTGTGTTGTGATGTGATGTGTTGTGATGTGATGTGTTGTGATGTGTTGTTGTATTGTGTTGTATTGTGTTGTGATGTGTTGTTGTATTGTGTTGTGATGTGATGTGTTGTGTTGTGATGTGTTGTTGTATTGTGTTGTGATGTGTTGTGATGTGTTGTGTTGTGATGTGATGTGTTGTGTTGTGATGTGATGTGTTGTGATGTGATGTGTTGTATTGTGATGTGTTGTGTTGTGATGTGATGTGATGTGTTGTGATGTGATGTGTTGTATTGTGATGTGTTGTGTTGTATTGTGATGTGTTGTGATGTGTTGTGTTGTGATGTGTTGTGATGTGTTGTATTGTGATGTGTTGTTGTGATGTGTTGTGTTGTGATGTGATGTGTTGTATTGTGATGTGTTGTGTTGTGATGTGTTGTGATGTGTTGTATTGTGATGTGTTGTGATGTGATGTGTTGTTGTGATGTGTTGTGATGTGTTGCGTTGTGATGTGTTGTGATGTGATGTGTTGTGATGTGTTGTGATGTGATGTGTTGTGTTGTGATGTGATGTGTTGTATTGTGATGTGTTGTGTTGTATTGTGATGTGTTGTGATGTGTTGTGATGTGATGTGTTGTATTGTGATGTGTTGTGTTGTATTGTGATGTGTTGTGATGTGTTGTGATGTGTTGTGATGTGATGTGTTGTGTTGTGATGTGTTGTATTGTGATGTGTTGTGATGTGTTGTGATGTGTTGTGTTGTGATGTGTTGTGATGTGTTGTATTGTGATGTGTTGTGATGTGTTGTGTTGTGATGTGTTGTTGTGATGTGTTGTGATGTGTTGTTGTGATGTGTTGTGTTGTATTGTGATGTGTTGTTGTGATGTGTTGTGATGTGTTGTTGTGATGTGTTGTGTTGTATTGTGATGTGTTGTTGTGATGTGTTGTGATGTGTTGTTGTGATGTGTTGTGTTGTATTGTGATGTGTTGTTGTGATGTGTTGTTGTAATGTGATGTGTTGTGTTGTGATGTGTTGTGATGTATTGTGTTGTATTGTGATGTGTTGTGTTGTGATGTGTTGTTGTGATGTGTTGTGTTGTTGTGATGTGTTGTGTTGTTGTGATGTGTTGTGATGTGTTGTGTTGTGTTGTGTTGTGATGTGATGTGATGTGTTGTGTTGTGATGTGATGTGATGTGTTGTGTTGTGTTGTGTTGTGATGTGTTGTGATGTGTTGTGATGTGATGTGTTGTGTTGTGTTGTGATGTGATGTGATGTGATGTGTTGTGTTGTGATGTGATGTGATGTGTTGTGATGTGATGTGATGTGTTGTGTTGTGTTGTGATGTGTTGTGATGTGATGTGTTGTGATGTGATGTGTTGTGATGTGTTACAGATCAGATCTGGACGTGTACTATACAGGAGGTGACAGACACATACACAGAGAACCTAGCAGTAGTGAGCTAGCAACACCGTTTAGGGTGGAGGAGCTGTTCTCTGCACTGCACCACTCTGGTGAGTCATGGGTTATACACAAAAGCATGGGTACGCATGTAGGCACGCACACATGAAGAAAAGCAGACACACTCACACACACACATCTATACACACACACACGGATATATAATGTATAAGCGTAATGTACAGTACATGTTCTTTTTTCCCCTGTCTTTCCAGAGAAATGTCAATGTAAGGTGATGACTATAGGCAGCCCCAAACTCTTCTGTGCCAATGAGTATGACTACGGTAGGTGGGACATACAGTAATATTAAGAAAGATACACATGGGAAAAGAGTGGGAAAAGTTCCTGGGAAAACAATAATATTAATCTTAGCATTATCCATGCTTGCTAAAAAGCCAAATGTCTTAATTTGTCTCCTATGGATCCACCTGGTGTTGTACTCTTCTTTGTCTGAGAACTTTACAAGATATGAAAAGACTCTTAAACAACAGGAGAACATAAAGCAGAGTTGGTTGTAGATGAAAAGGAGATGTTTGAGGTTAACCACTCCTATGTTAGCCAACTCCCATGGGCCTGCTATGCATAACAACGACCACAGAAGTTGGCTATAGAGCACAAAGAAATCTGGGACCAGGCTGTAGTGAACGATGCCATCAGAATTGAAAAGGAATTCCTCCCCCCACCTGTTTGCACTGGCAATTAAACCGCTTGCAGAAAGAATTAGACAGGACCCAAACGTAACAGGTATCAGTATTGGTAAACATGTATATCAACTAAACTTATTTACAGATGATCTACTGGCAAGATAGCACAGACAGACATGGCAGCTCTGCTTCTAGCTCTTAAGCAACTTTGCAGTATTTTGTTTTTTTGGGTGTTATTTCTTACATTAGCCCAGAACGTCTTTTGTACTATTACATACAGCCGGAAAGAACATTTGGATATCAGAGCGGCGGCATTACGACCAGGAACACAACTTTCCCGAATTAGATCATTTGTTCGCACCCCCCAGGGCAATTTAACTTATTCCAGAAGCTGCTCCAAGACGCCGCCGGCGGAGAAGAGGAATTTGGAGTGGACTTGTAGTCCGACTCAAGAGGCGTGCACATCATCCACGGCTTCCTAGTATATTACTTGCTAATGTTCAGTCTCTGGACAATAAAGTGGACAAGCTCAGGGCGAGGATCTCTTTCCAGAGAGATATCAGGGACTGTAACATACTCTGTTTCATGGAATCATGGCTTTCTCTGGAAATACTGTCCCCGTCCATACAGCCAGCTGGGTTCTCAGTTCATCACGCAGACAGGAATAAAGAACTCTCCAGGAAGAAGAAAGGCGGGGGTGTAGTCTATGTTTCATGATTAACAACTCATGGTGTGATTGTGATAACATACAGAAACTCAAGTCCTTTTGTTCACCCAACCTACAATACCTCACAATCAAATGCTGACCGTATTACCTTCCAAGAGAATTCTCTTCGGTTATAGTCACAGCCGTGTACACTACCGTTCAAAAGTTTGGGGTCACTTAAAAATGTTATTGTTTTCCATGAAAACATACATGAAATTAGTTGCAAAATGAATAGGAAATATAGTCAAGATGTTGACAAGGTTATAAATAATGATTTTCATTACAATAATAATTGTGTCCTTCAAACTTTGCTTTCATAAAAAAAAAACTCCATTTGCAGCAATTACAGCCTTGCAGACCTTTGGCATTCTAGTATTCTAGTAATCTGAAGAGATTTCACCCCATGCTTCCTGAAGCACCTCCCACAAGTTGGATTGGCTTGATGGGCACTTCTACCATACGGTCAAGCTGCTCCCACAACAGCTCAATAGGGTTGAGATTCGGTGACTGTGCTAGCCACTCCATTATAGACAGAATACCAGCTGACTACTTCTTCTCTAAATAGTTCTTGCGTAGTAGCTGTGCTTTTGGGTCATTGTCCTGTTCTAGGAGGAAATTGGTTCCAATTAAGCACCGTCCACAGGGTATGGCGTGGCGTTGCAAAATGGAGTGATAGCCTTCCTTCTTCAAGATCCCTTTTACCCTGTACAAATCTCCCACCTTACCACCACCAAAGCACCCCCAGACCATCATATTGCCTCCACCATGCTTGACAGATGGCGTCAAGCACTCCTCCAGCATCTTTTCATTTTTTCTGTGTCTCACGAATGTTCTTCTTTGTGATCTGAACACCTCAAATTTAGATTTGTATGTCCATAGCACTTTTTCCAATCTTCCTCTGTCCAGTGTCTGTGTTCTTTTGCCCATCTTAATATTTTCTTTTTATTGGCAAGTCTGAGATATGGCTTTTTCTCTGCAACTCTGCCTAGAAGGCCAACATCCTGGAGTCACCTCTTCACTGTTGACGTTGAGACTGGTGTTTTGTGGGTACTATTTAATGAAGCTGCCAGTTGAGGACTTGTGAGGTGTCTGTTTCTCAAACTAGACACTCTAATGTACTTGTCCTCTTACTCAGTTGTGCACCGGGGCCTCCCACTCCTCTTTCTATTCTGGTTAGAGCCAGTTTGCGTGGTCTCTTAAGGGAGTCGTTTATTGGCAATTTCTCACATGGAATAGCCTTCACTTCTCAGAACAAGACTGACGAGTTTCAGAAGAAAGTTCTTTGTTTCTGGCCATTTTGAGCCTGTAATTGAACCCACAAATGCTGATGCTCCAGATACTCAACTAGTCTATAGAAGGCCAGTTTTATTGCTTAATCAGTACAACTGTTTTCAGCTGTGCTAAAATAATTGCAAAGGGTTTTCTAATGATCAATTAGCCTTTTAAAATGATAAACTTGGATTAGCTAACACAATGTGCCATTGGAACACAGGAGTGATGGTTGCTGATAATGGGCCTCTGTACGCCTATGTAGATATTCCATTAAAAATCAGCCGTTTTCAGCTACAATAGTAATTTACAACATTAACAATGTCTACACTGTATTTCTCATCGATTTTATGTTATTTTAATGGACAAAATGTGTTATTTTCTTTCAAAAACAAGGACATTTCTAAGTGACCCCAAACTTTTGAACGGTAGTATATATTCCCCCTTAAGCCTGTACCACGACGGCCCTCAAGGAACTACACTGGACTTTGTGCAAACTGGAAACCACATATCCTGAGGCCTCATTTATTGTAGCTGGAGATTTTAACAAAGCAAATTTGAGGAAAATGCTTCCGAAGTTCTATCAACACATTGACTGTAGTACCAACGCTGCTAAAACACTACACCACTGCTACTCCCCCTTCCGTGATGCCTACAAGGCCCTCCCCCTGCCCTTCGGCAAATCAGATCATGGCTCCATTTTGCTCCTCCCTTCCTATAGGCAGAAACTTAGACAGGAAGTACCCGTGCTAAGGTCTATTCAACGCTGGTCTGACCAATCGGAATGCGTGCTTCAAGATTGTTTTGATCACGCAGACTGGGATATGTTCCGGGTAGCCTCTGAGAATAACATAGACGTATACACGGACTCGGTGACTGAGTTCATCAGGAAATGTATAGGGGATGTTCGCACTGTGACTATTAAATCCTACTCAAACCAGAAACCGTGGATAGATGGCAGCATTCGTGCAAAACTAAAAGCGAGAACCACCTCATTTAACCATAGCAAGGTGGCTGGGAACATGGTCGAATACAAACAGTGTAGATATTCCATCCGTAAGGCAATCAAACAGGCAAAACGTCAGTACAGAGAAAAAGTGGAGTCGCAATTCAACGGCTCAGACACGAGACATATGTGGCAGGGTCTACAGACAATCACAGATTACAAAAGGAAAACCAGCCACATGGCAGACACCGAAGTCTTGCCCCTGGACAAGCTGAACACCTTCTTCGCCCGCTTTGAGAATAACATAGTGCCACCGACGCGGCCCACTCCCAAGGACTGTGGGCTATCGTTCTCTGTGGCCGACAGAAGACGTTTAAGCGTGTTAACCCTCGCAAGGCTGCAGGCCCAGGTGGCCTCCCTAGCTGCAACCTCAGAGCATGTGGAGACCAGCTGGCTGGAGTGTTTACCGACATATTCAATCTCTCCCTATCCCAGTCTGCTGTTCCCGCTTGCTTCAAGATGTCCACCATTGTTCCTGTACCGAAGAAAGCAAAGGTAACTGAACTAAATTAGTATCTCCCCGTAGCACTCACTTCTGTCATCATGAAGTGCTTTGAGAGGCTAGTTAAGGATCATATCACCTCTACCTTGCCTGATACCCTAGACCCACTGCAATTTGCATACCGCCCCAATAGATCCACAAACGATGCAATCGCCATCGCACTGCACACTGCCCTATCCCATCTGGACAAGAGGAATACCTATGTAAGAATGCTGTTCATTGACTATAGCTCAGCATTCAACGCCATAGTACCCTCCAAGCTCATCATTAAGCTCGGGGGACTGGGTCTGAACCCCGCCCTGTGCAACTGGGTCCTGGACTTCCTGACGGGCCGCCCCCAGGTGGTGAAGGTAGGAAACAACACCTCCACTTCACTGATCCTCAACACAGGTGCCCCACAAGGGTGCGTGCTCAGCCCCCTCCTGTACTCCCTGTTCACCCATGACTGCGTGGCCACGCACTCCTCCAACTCAATCATCAAGTTTGCAGACGACACAACAGTTGTAAGCCTGATTACCAACAATGACGAGACAGCCTACAGGGAGGAGATGAGGGCCCTGGCGGGGTGGTGCCAGGAAAATAACTTCTCCCTCAACAAAATGAAGGAGCTGATCGTGGACTTCAGGAAACACATCAACAGGACCGCAGTGGAGAAGGTGAAAAGCTTCAAGTTCCTCGGTGTACACATCACTGACAATCTGATAGGGTCCACCCACACAGGCAGTGTGGTGAAAAAGGCGCAACAGCCACGGCCTGTTCACCCCGCAACAACTTTTATAGATGCACAATTGAGGGCATCCTGTCGGGCTGTATCACCGCCTAGTATGGCAACTGCACCGCCCGCAACCGCAAAGCTCTCCAGAGAGTAGTGTGGTCTGCCTAATGCATCACCGGGGGCACACTGCCTGCCCTCCAGGACACCTTCACCACCCGATGTCACAGGAAGGCCAAAAAGATCATCAAAGACATCAACCACCCGAGCTACGGCCTGTTCACCCCGCTATCATCCAGAAGGCTAGGTCAGTACAGGTGCATCAAAGCTGGGACCGAGAGACTGAAAAACAGCTTCTATCTCAAGGCCATCAGACTGTTAAACAGCCATCACTAGCCAGCTACCACCCGGTTACTCAACCCTGTACCTTAGAGGCTGCTGCCCTGTATACATAGACATGGAATCACTGGTCACTTTAATAATGTAACACTAGTCACTTTAATAATGTTTACATACTGCTTTACTCATTTCATATGTATATACTGTATTCTATTCTACTGTATTTTAGTCAATAACACTCCGACATTGCTCGTCCTAATATTTATATATTTCTTAATTCCATTCTTTTACTTTTAGATTTGTGTGTATTGTTGTGAATTCTTAGATTCTACTGCACTGTTGGAGCTAGAAACACAAGCATTTCGCTACACCCGCAATACCATCTGCTAAATATGTGTATGCGACCAATAAAATGTGATTTGATTGGTTTTGAAATTGGTTTTGAAATTAAACCGTTGGTTTTGAAATGAAACTGCTCCGGCTATTACCTAGTTCTGCTCTCCTGCATCTGACTTCACTGCCACCAGTTACGCACCCCTTTACACTGCTAAAGTTTTTTAAATATTTATTCTCAGTAATACCAATTACCCCACCGGAGACATTCTTTAAAAAAGTATACTCGGTCGTAACAGACTTTATTTGGCCAAAAAAAATGTATATAATAAAAAGGAAAGTTTTACATCTTCCTAAGTCTAATAACGGTGGTTTAAACCTTCCAGACTTGGAATTGGATCAACTCGCCTCCCAAGGCTTTTACTTGAGACAAATAGTTAAATGCACTAAAGAGGAACAATGGGTACATATTAAAGATGTACATGCTCATCCCCAGGATCTTTTTGCGTCTGTTTTCAAAGAACAAAGCTAAAAACATGGAACAACTTCATTGTTAAGAACGCTATAACAATATGGAAGAGAATTCAACGTATTCTACAACAACCAATATCACTTCATAAAGCACAACCTTATGAATCAATCCGTGGATAGCTTTTCAGAATTCATTAATAAATTGGTCCACATGGAAAACTAAAGGCATAGAAACCGTAAATGACTTGGTAACAGGAAATACATTTATTTCCATGACAGAATTAAAAAGTCATTTTGGACTGACCAATTATGAAAAAGTTACATATCACAACATTTATATTTGAAGCCTTTTGGACATCAGAGAAACCTTAAGGGAATCTTATTTGAGTCAGAAAAGGATGTCCATGTGATAGGTAAGATATACAAAACCTTGTAGAGAGTTTATCCAACTGACAGTCTCTTAGAAAAATTATAAACGATTGAAACCAAGACTTAAAAAGAACTGATGTTGGCTCAAGATGGAAGGAAAGTTGGAGCATAACTAACAAAATTACAGTTAACAAAAATGTGTGCTTAATCCAGTATAAACTAATGTATAGAATTGACTATACAAGAGACAAAATTCACAAATTCTACAGCACAACAGCGGAGTCATGTGTAAAACTAACAATGACTCAATAATTCATGCCTTCTGGGAGTGGTATAAAGTCCAAAAGTTATGGGTGGAGCTAGAAAGTCAGCTGTCAGAAGTATTACGATATAAATGTACTTTTAATCCATCTGTCTGCACATTTCAAGACATGGCATATGGGTTGTGTAGTGAGATACCCAATTGGTTGGACGATTCTCTTGTCAATCATCTGGAAAAAACGTACATTAAAAACTTGGAAATCAATCAATCCTCCATCGTTAACACAATGGAATAATCTAAAGATGTATTATTTAATTATTGCAGTTTGAGTGCATGTGGCGGGAAATGATGTGGATGCTGGAGATGACAGTGTGTGCTGGTGGGTCTGGGCAGGGGTGATGTAGGGGTGAGGGCTAGTGGGTCTGGGCAGGGGTGATGTAGGGGTGAGGGCTGGTGGGTCTGGGCAGGGGTGATGTAGGGGTGAGGGCTGGTGGGTCTGGGCAGGGGTGATGTAGGGGTGAGGGCTAGTGGGTCTGGGCAGGGGTGATGTAGGGGTGAGGGCTAGTGGGTCTGGGCAGGGGTGATGTAGGGGTGAGGGCTAGTGGGTCTGGGCAGGGGTGATGTAGGGGTGAGGGCTGGTGGGTCTGGGCAGGGGTGATGTAGGGGTGAGGGCTGGTGGGTCTGGGCAGGGGTGATGTAGGGGTGAGGGCTAGTGGGTCTGGGCAGGGGTGATGTAAGGGTGAGGGCTAGCGGGTCTGGGCAGGGGTGATGTAGGGGTGAGGGCTAGTGGGTCTGGGCAGGGGTGATGTAGGGGTGAGGGCTGGCGGGTCTGGGCAGGGGTGATGTAGGGGTGAGGGCTAGCGGGTCTGGGCAGGGGTGATGTAGGGGTGAGGGCTAGTGGGTCTGGGCAGGGGTGATGTAGGGGTGAGGGCTAGCGGGTCTGGGCAGGGGTGATGTAGGGGTGAGGGCTAGTGGGTCTGGGCAGGGGTGATGTAGGGGTGAGGGCTAGTGGGTCTGGGCAGGGGTGATGTAGGGGTGAGGGCTAGTGGGTCTGGGCAGGAGTGATGTAGGGGTGAGGGCTGGTGGGTCTGGGCAGGGGTGATGTAGGGGTGAGGGCTGGTGGGTCTGGGCAGGGGTGATGTAGGGGTGAGGGCTAGCGGGTCTGGGCAGGGGTGATGTAGGGGTGAGGGCTGGTGGGTCTGGGCAGGGGTGATGTAGGGGTGAGGGCTAGTGGGTCTGGGCAGGGGTGATGTAGGGGTGAGGG